>NW_016690181.1:1314248-1393990 GCF_001604755.1 Lepidothrix coronata
AGAAAGACAGGAAGTAATGTGAGCCTTTGTTTTAAACTATGTTTTATGTCCGGTTTCTATTTGTTTGAATTTATAGTAAGCTGCTGTAATTTTTATGAATACAATGCGCAAATATATTGAAAAGCAGTGCCAGTTATGAGGGGTTTAACGTTTTCTTTTAGTGGACTGGATTAGTGAAAGAGCATATATATTCAGTGGGTCCATGAGCATCATAGATGGGGGAGAGGGGTCCCTCCTAACTGATTTTATCTTGTCTCTTTGACAGTCCTAAGTGTTCATAGCCTATTCTAGAGATGCCACAAATAGAACTGTTCTATTTTCAGTTTAGTTAAAATTGATTTTCAATAACAGATTTGTATTTCACATTATCTGCCATTATGTAGAAACTGATGTTACTGAACACAGTAATATTGTGTAGCATGGGACAGGAAAGTAAAAATCAAATGTGTGTTTCCAAGTTCTCAGCTCTTGGAAGAGTGTTCATTTGTAGCTACTTGGATTCTACAGAATGAGTTCAGCTTGCTTTTTCTGAAAGTTGTAGGCTATCTGTTCCAGTCAGAACATGCTAGTTTTGAGTTGCTAGTGTCTTATCTCACGTGGTAAATTTCTTCCCCTTTTTTGCATCAATGCCAGGAGAGGTTATGTCATCAGAAAGTGTCTGTAAGTCTTTCTCCCTAAAACTCCTTTTAAACCCTTGTGGTGTAGTGTTTATTCCATGTCTGTTTTGCAGTGATGTGCTCCTTAGCAATTTAAATTGCTGATATTTGATGGATAAAGTGTGGATAGAGACTTTATGGGTATCTTTGTATTTCTGGGTTTCAAATTACTTAGAAATAAGTCTTGTAACCTAAAATTCTGGCAAGGCAAAAATATAACTATTGATGAGGCCCTCGGATGGGTACAAGAAGTGTAATTTACATTTTCACCTAACTATGTAGAGGACCTTCTGATGCATTTAGCTATTAATCAGAGGTAGCACAGATATGTTAGAAGTGTCATTCTTCCAGTGTTATGTTTGCTTTCATAATTATTTGTAATCTACTTAGTGTGAGATGTATGCAGTCATGAGTGAGGGCAACTTCAGTTTACATACTCTCTCAAATCTTTCTGATAGGTTGCAATAGGTTTGAAGTGACACTAGAGAAATCCAACAAGAATTTCTCAAAGAAGATTCAGCAGGTAGGAAATACCATCTCCTTGATGTGAGGACAGTTTTCTGCTGTTTTCAGCCAATAAATGAAGTAATGTACATCTTCAATCTCTGCTAAGCTTAACAAAAAAATTTCCCAAAACTATAGATTCCTCTAGTGGTGAAACAGACGGGTGGTTCTGCCCACTCTTACCATAACAGAATAAGCTTCGTTTGATTGCTAAAGCAGAAAACAAAGAATTGGAACTTGCAGGTTTATTTTGGGCTTTGGTTAGCAGTAAACCTTCAGCTGCTCTGACTGAGAATATTTGTAAATATGATGGTAATACACAAACAGTCTGTAATATATTATTTGATTCTGATATGCAGTCCTATAGGAATGTGAATGTAATTCTGCTTACTTGAAATGTAGAACTAAAGTAACTGCCAGTCTTGCTGCCATTTTCTTTTTTTTTTTTGGAGAACTCGTGCTAATTGATTATATTGATTCTTGGGAAAACACCTCAAGGATTATGCAGCCTCTTTCAGCAGCACTTTGCATATCCTTTAGAAGTGTTTTTGTACTGGTAACATGCCAATTATTTTAGCTTTTTTTACCTAGTTAGGTTGCAAGTGCTACATTCTAGCTTTTAAAAAATGAGTGTTAGTTAAAAGGGTTGCAGTGACTGAAGGAAGGGAGTACATAGATAACTGTCTTGCTGTTTTTATTATTTTGAGATCATCTAAGATGCATTTTCTTAGACTATAATCAACCCTTGTTCAGAGGTTTATTTTATGAATGGAGTCATTAACAGCATTCTCCCTTTCAGATTCATGTTGTTTCTCAATTTAAAATTTTGGTCAGTCTATTAGGTAAGTGAAGAAAAACCTTTTAATATTTAATGAGCTCAATGCAGTTACTTGTCTGAATGTGGCACTCCTTCCACACACCTGCGTAGCAGTCTCGTCGTGGAGAAGTCGTTGTGTGGAATTTGAGCTTTTCATTTTGCAGAGGAAGCGTTAAGTGGCATGGATTGAGAAGCAGCTTTGCTTGTCATAAGCCAACTTGGAGAACAGAGCATTAATGCTGTTTTGTGATTAGAAATGAAGTACATTTGTGCGCTGTGTGCACCATACGATAGGGGCTAAAACTTCTGTCCAAACTTGTTTGATATAACAAACTTACTGTTAGTATGTTACACCAAATATGGTTTATATGCAGATGGCAATCTTTTACCATCCTGTGGAAGGTCTAAGTTTGCTTGGATCTGACTATCTTTCTTTAACCTTATGATCTTCCTATGGATTTTTTTTGCTTATGTTGCTACTCCCTTCTTTATGATCTCCAAGTCTCGGCTCTTCCAACTCCAGCATGTGTAGATTTCTGCTGCTTGCGTCCTCGTGTGTATAAAAACCTGACCACAGTACCCTCTGTTTGCAACTGTTCACTTTACACTAATTTCAGGAGCCAGTTCAAAATGCTCTCTATTCAGACAATCTTCCATCTTGAACTTGCTCTGCTCTGGCCTGCTTGCTGGCCCTTCCACTCCCACTCCTGCTTGGTTAGCACTTGTTCTCAGTTCCTGCATGTAATTTACCAACTTTGGTGTTAGTCTTCTTTTCTGCATTTTTTTTGTATTTATATGTGCCTTAGCACTCTTCAGCTTTTGTGAAAACATGTCCTTTCCTTTCTTACAGCTCTTAGTTTCAGAAGTTCTTCTTTTTATATAAACGTAAAGTGTGATAACTTACTTGAATTAGCAATGACCTCTACGTATATTAACTATTGAATAATAATTGGAATTTTGTTTAAAACAGAAAATAACATTTATGTTCATGACCTGTTGACATTTCAACAAATCACCACGGTTTCCAAGGCAAAAGGTGCATCTCTCTTCACTTGTGACCTCCAGGTAAGGGGAGGAATTCAGTGGCACAGGCGTCCTTACTGTTCGTAATAAGGATAACTTTTTCACGTCTCTGTATAGATTAGATTTGTTAATTTTGTGCTGCATGCAAATTGCATGGGTACTAGTGTTTTTTAAAATTACTACCTACTGCATTTGCTTAAGGCAACAATTTTTGGTGTAGTCACCTTCATTTTCTTCCTCTGCTTCATAAGGCATTTTCCTGTGCCTGTTATGATTGCAGCTTTTGATAAAATACTTAACTTTGTCTGTCTTGTTTTTTTTGAAAGGTCCTCTTCATTATAAAAGCCATTCCCTTTTCCTAGAATTGCCAGTGTACTAGCTCATATGGTTCCCTTGTCTAAGCAACTCCATCACTGTTTTTGTTATGTTTTTGTTTCTGTTTGTTGGCCTGCAGAGTCCCAGGGTAGCTGTGATAGATTCAAGCCATAAAATGGTTCCATAAGGTATAGCAGTCCCCTGTTCATGTGCTATGGTTTATTAGGTGACTCATTTTTATCCAAGTGAGTTTCTCATCCTACCATATAATTCAGAAGCCTTCACAACCAGAAGTGCTCTTCATCATGTTTTCTTTCTTTGCTCCATGGAAGCTCAAGTGTTAAATAGTTTCTAGAAAGTACTTGGGGTTTTCTAGATGTGAAAAGTAATGTGTTTCAAAGCACCTTTACATCTGGTCATTGCAAAGTGGCTTGTTGTTTGTGTGTACAGGCACTTAACTTTCCTAGTATTTCTTGTCAAGAAACTTTTTCAGTAGGTTAGAATATTAGAAGTTATTAATATTTTCATCTGTTAGTATAACACATTGTTTGCATTGTTTCATTTCCTTACCTCTCCTATACTGCACAGAGTTCCAGCTATTTATCCTAGTTTCAGGGCTGGACTGATAGCTCTCTACTTATCTTCTGTTTGTGTGTGTGTATGCCTTTGGTGCTCTTTTATTTTGTTGCATTTTCTTGGTGTCACAATTCCTGCCAAAGTTTGTTTTTAAGTATTCTGACACCACCTTCCCCCCCCCCTTCCTTTTTTTAGGCAATGACCTTCTGGCAGGTTTAAACAAAGCTGCTCTTCAGTTAACAGCTTTGCTTCAGGCTGAGGATTCTTTTGGCCTTGTATTATCTTACTTGCCTCCTATTTTGTGAGTGCCTGTGAGTTAGGCCTGTCTGTTTTCACAGCAATCAGGTACAGGGGAAGAGGTGCTGAGAATGTGTGTGGCAGTGCGTAAGAAGCTACAGCTTTATTTTTGGAAGGACAGAGAGTTCCATGAACTACAGGTGAGTTGTGTTGTTTCTGTAATCTAATATGCCTCAGCAGGGGGTGTAGTTGCTCTTTACTACTTGCTATGCAGTCCCCGTTACCCAGAGACACTGCTGACCTCCAGAGCATTGACTCTGGTTGGTTCTGCAGAGTTGTAACAACAAAGCAGAAAATAAAAGTGAAAATAGTTGGTTTGAATCACAGTTAATGTCATTAATACAGTTAATAATTTAAATTAAGGACTGTGTCCTATATTTTGCCATTCTGGTTGTAGTACACTTGTAAGTCAGTGGAGCATATTAGCATACAGCATCTGTGAATGTATACCTAACAACAACATTATGAGAGTGGGTGCACTTCTACTCGAAATTTTCCAGATATGTCATTAAGTCAGAAGATGGTTACTGACAACAAGTGTAGAGAGCTGCAGTTGTGAATACTGAAATGATAAAAATAACTAATCGAAACGTGTAGAGGCTTTTTCACCTACAATGCCCTTCTAGAAAATTACCAGTTAGCTCAGAGCACACCTCTTTACTGTGCATGAATCTAACCTTTTGGTTGAATATTGCCATTCCTTGACCAGTAGATGTCGGGCACATGTGGTGGGGAATATGGTGCCTGTTATGCTCTGCACTGCCAGATTTGACTTCTGCTTTTTTCTCGTAATAGCCAGTTTAACTTATTTTCCCTGTTTTCCTCAGGGGGACTTCAGTGTGCCTGACGTACCCAAGTCTATGGCCTGGTGTGAAAACTCCATCTGTGTAGGCTTCAAGAGGGACTATTACCTGATACGGGTAAGACTGGGGTGTGTAATAGTGTTTTAAGAAGATTTGGATTGCATTAAACACTATGGGGGCTGCTTCTGTGCTCAGGGACTTAGCTAACAGATTTATGAAAACCAGCATGTGGTACTCTGGTATGGGAAGGGCAGTCTAAGACTGTCCTTTTAAACTGATGTTGTTGGGAAGTGATCTTTTGTTTGTTACTGTTGAAAACAGTGTTTGCAGCTCTTGCAGAAAAAGGGCATTGGAGAAGATACATTTTGGTTTGGCAGCAGTCTGTGTAAGCTCAGCTTGCATTTTATTTAATGTATTGAGAAAGGAGATAGCTCAAAGAGGGAAAAAAGACCAAGAATATCTTATCTGACATACAGTGAAGCGTAACTATTTTTTTGTTTTTGATTCTCTTGCTGAACAGTAGTAGTTTCAGTTTGATAGTCTCTAAACTTACTGTCATTATATTACAGCTTCCAGTTACGCTTCATTTACAGCTGTAGTTGATTCTCTTTTCTGCCTTTATAGTTGGTTTCTGCAGATATGATAGGAAAATAAGGTGAAGTGCACCACACATGTTCTTGCATGGTTGGCAATACTGATCTGTAGGCAACAGGAAAACTGCACATAATTTTTGCGATCACTTGAAACTGATGCTGCTCACAAAAGAAGGGATGCCTTTCTGGAGTGCTCTCCTAGATTTTATTCCTTCCAGTCTAGTTATATGAGTAGTTGTGCAGCCGCTCAAGCAACCAGGGTGGAAACTACCTGTCCAAATATCTACTTGGGGTTAGTTCTGATGCTTGACAGACCTATCCTTGAAGGGCTCCATTTCACTAAATAGGCAGAAAAAATATACATGTGTTTATGGTGTTGCTTTCTGCTAGCTAGCTGTTGATTTATAAAATGCTTGAGCTGTAAATGCAAGGGAAGCTGCAAGAATGTGTAGCTGGAGTTAAAGGAGAAAGATTCTCTGTTTTGGTGGCAGTGAGTTTTTTTATCAGCTCATGAAACAGCAGTTTTTTCTGTGGGTTCAGTTCCCAGGACAGCATGTGGCCACAAAATGACTGACTAGGACAGGGGAAAAAGACTAGACAGGTTGCTAGGCTTTTAGTTTGATTTTTTGCTGTTGTGGCAGCACTCACTCATGCCGTAACAAAACAGTGTTAAAGTTTTGGCCTGAATTAAGTGTTTGGACACTTCAGCTGATATTGCTACTGTGCTATGCATTTTATGAACCTGTATGAGTGATGTGCTCAGCTACTGTTATAGTAACAGGAATACATCATCTCAGACACAGAAGTATTAATTCTGTATTCCACAATGATGTATAAGCGAGATAAGTTAGGATATGCAGAAAATGTTATTGCTTCTCTTTAAAATTGCACTTGTCCTGTTAGTGATTAGTCTGGGATGTAAATCCCTCTAGGGCTTTTTGGCTTTAGTCTCGTGTGGTTGTGAAATAAAGATTATTTTAAAAAACAGGGTTTTTATCTTCTTTATTATCCTAGGTGGATGGAAAAGGATCCATCAAAGAACTGTTTCCCACAGGGAAGCAGCTGGAACCATTGGTAGCTCCTGTAGCAGATGGAAAAGTTGCAGTTGGCCAAGATGATCTAACAGTTGTGCTTAATGAAGAAGGGGTCTGTACTCAGAAATGTGCCTTGAATTGGACAGATATTCCTATAGCCATGGGTGAGAAGTAGCAGGTGGTTTTTTTTAAATTTGCTTCTTTACTCTTTTGTATGTGATAAAATCATTATGTTTCCAGTATTTTGAAACTAGCTGGATTTGGAGTGTGATAGTTTCTACAGTATTTTAAGTTGTACTATTGGAAAGGTTTCATATGTTTATTTTTGCTTCTTAGCCTTCTTTGCTTGTAGTCTATATGCCTTTCTCCTCATAAAATAGGCATATTGCCTATCTTTTATGAAGGGACAAGGTCTGAAATGGAAGGTAGTGTTTTAAAGCACTGTAGTTCTTCTGGGAAAAGAAGGGCACGTTTCAAGGGGAAAAAATTTGAAAAGAAGCCTTTAAGTTCTGGTTTATTTGAAGGAATACTTGAGAGCAATCAATTTAAATTTTCTTGTTTTGTTAATAGAACATCAGCCTCCCTACATCATTGCTGTTCTGCCAAGGTATGTGGAGATCCGCACTTTTGAACCCCGGCTGCTGGTACAGAGCATTGAGCTGCAGAGACCACGCTTCATCACCTCTGGAGGGTATTGGATAGAACTGTTCATTACTGTTGTCAGGCTCTCTGGGTGTATGATAGCACTCTGAAAAACAGGGAACAGCTTTTCTAGGTCTCTCAGCGTATGAAGTAGTATTAAAGCAGTCTGTTGGGTTTTTTATGAACAGATTGTTGAAGGCCATATCTTGAGGAGGAAATTATAGAGTTGAGTGTCTTTGGGAATTTGTGATCGCTGGACATATGTTCTTGTCCTTTCTGCTTTGCAATAATGCTCAAGTTGCTGTTATATCAGATTGATCCATGTGTGTATTAACCAGGATTGTATTTTTTAGATAGGGTGTTGCTTCCTTCTCAGCACTGGAACTTAGTAACTGAGTACTTTTGTCTTGTTTTCAGAACAAATATTATATACGTGGCAAGTAATCACTTTGTTTGGCGGCTCATTCCGGTGTCCATAGCAACACAGATCCAGCAGCTTCTGCAGGACAAACAGTTTGAGTTGGCTTTGCAGTTGGCAGTAAGTACTCAAAAACTGAGTTTGCAGTGGATGTGATTGTACAAAAGTAAACAAAAGGATATTTGCCATCTGCTTGCCTACAGCGAGTCCACTAAT
This sequence comes from Lepidothrix coronata, assembly GCF_001604755.1. NCBI lineage: Eukaryota > Metazoa > Chordata > Aves > Passeriformes > Pipridae > Lepidothrix > Lepidothrix coronata. The sequence continues at coordinate 1,322,143 of NW_016690181.1, forward strand.
CAGTCAGTCATAGTGTAGCCTCTCAGCTGTCCACTTTGCACAAACTGGTACACTCTAGCCTTTTTGACTTAAGCTTTAGTTTTGGGCTGCCATTATTCCATATTAATCTGTGGATTAGTTTAGATTTTGAGATATCATCTGTGTGTAAAAGCTTACCTCTTAGCTGTTTAATTGGTTACTTTCTTTTAGATTTTGAAGTCAGTTAGACTTCCAAGTCTTCAGGCTGCTTGCAAACAGTGTTGTTTGAACTTATGTGTTTTGTCACATGGCTTTTGGTTTTTTTTAGTACTACTCCTGAAACAATAACATTTTATAGGTGCTGATGCAGTATGTTTAATTGTACTGCTCTTACTGTTTTAGGATTTTTTGGTTTCTGGAAACTTCCCTGGAATTACATAAAAATAAATTAATGGCATTTTGAATTGCTGACTTGAAAAAAAATTTTGAAAAGGCAAATGAATGAAGAGACAGTTGCTGTGACAGAGCAATTATATAGATAATAAAAAGTAGCTTTCAAACCTTCCAGGTTATCTCTATGACACAATAAACATAGCATCTGACAGGCACCATCAGAGATGTTCACTTTGGAAGATTATCTTTTTTCTTTTTAATCTGTCCAATATATAATGCTCCTGTTATTTCTTAGAGTGTTTCCTTCTTGTATATGAGGCCAGAGAGTTTTTAATGTTTGTTAATTTGTATGTTTGTAGGAAATGAAAGATGATTCAGATAGTGAGAAGCGACAACAAATTCACCACATAAAGAACCTCTTTGCCTTCAACCTTTTCTGCCAGAAGCGCTTTGATGAATCTATGCAAGTTTTTGCCAAGCTTGGTACAGGTAAATGCTTAGGTCAACTTTGAGGTACCTAGGTTAGAAGGAATGAAATGAAACTTATGGGCTGTTGCTTGGGGCTTTTTGTTTTAATGCTTTGTTTAATTTAAAACAGTGGTGTCTTATGCAGACCAATCCCCTGTGAATGGCAAATAACCTAGACAGCTGTTTAGTTGTTTTTTGGTGAAACTGGTAATAGTACTTAATCAACTACACCTAGTAAGTTAAGTTAAATCAAGAGTTTACCCTTTGTGCAGAATATATTTGTATTCTAGGCTATTTTACAGCATGCATAGCATGTGCACAGACCCTTGAAGCTGAGTGCTTCAGCAGCTGCTAAAAGCCTACTTGTAGCTTAGAATGAAAAGTAAGGAACATCTGTAGATTTGCAAAGTCATTTTACTCAGACCAAAGGACCCTTAACCCTTGGTTTAACCAAGCTGCTGAAACGAGGAAACTTTTCTGTGCTTTTGGAAGTCAAAATAGTCTCTGATGCTACTCGTTTGATTTGTACTAGGGCTATTGGAAGAACATTTAAGACTCAACTGTACCATAGAATAGTGCTGAAGACTGAGATTCCTGTGCATTTAAACCTAGAACTTGTTTTGATGACACATCATATTTGCTTTGGAAAACTACAGTGAAAGAAAAGGACTGAGAACTCAAAATACTTTAAACTTAAATTAGAGGACAGTAATTTTGAATTTGCTTCAACTCTGTGAACATGGGTGTTCATTAGTTACAGATGGTGCTATTCAGTTCTTGTTTCAAAAGCACGATAAATCTTCTCTTGAAACAGTGCTTCTTCCTAGAAGTCCTGTCTTACTGTCAGAGTCATTAATGCTGGGATTCTGTAGGAAGAGCAGCAAGATAGTTATAATAATGGCTTGTCCTCGAGGTGTGCCAAGTGCAGATGTTGGAACTTCTTGTGCTTGGACTTTGAAACAGTTTTTCTCTTGCTTCTTTTGCCTTGTTTTAGCTTCTCTTCTATAACGAGTGAATTTTGTTATCTAGAATCTCGTGGATATACCACTTGACTACAGACTGCTCTGTTAGAAAGCTAAGCTGATGCTAAGAGTTTACAAAAATATTATGAATGGTTACTAATCCTAGTTATTTTTTGCTTAGATCCCACTCATGTGATGGGTCTGTATCCTGACCTCCTGCCCACAGATTACAGGAAACAGCTACAATATCCCAACCCCCTGCCAGGGCTCTCTGGGGCAGAGCTGGAGAAGGCACATTTAGCTCTGATAGACTACCTAACTCAAGTGAGTGCTCTTCTACCTGTTTTTAGAGCAGGGTTATTCAGTTTTAGCATGCTTTGTTGGTTTACTTTGTTATGTAGGAAGCAGTACAGCTACTCCAGCTCTGTCATGCTAGCCTTAGTGGGCTGTCTTCATGGTTGGAAACTGTGGCAGCAGCTCCTGAGTAAGCAGGGGAAATAGAACATGTGAGTTACCCCACAGTTATGTAGGAAACATCATGTGTGACTGGACCAAATTTACTTATGGATTGGATCTGAATACGAGTCCAGTATTTTATTTCTGGTATCCTGAAGAAGACTTGAGCACTTGATCTTTTGTTTTTGTTTGGTGACTACTGTGGAGGGCACTGTCCAGGAGACAGGTCAAGAGCATGCATTAAAATGTGGAACAGGAGATAATGGGCAGTGTAACTTCCTGCCCTCTTTATTTTGTCATAACTGGAACCTGAATTGTTTGGTTGCCATCCTTACTAGACTAAAAGGAAGCTTTTGTCCAAAAGGGGATAGTTTTTGTGCCTAGTAGTTCAAAACCTAAATAATTTTCCAAGTGTTTTGAATGTTGCCTGACTTCTCTGAAATGTCTCTACTCAGGTTAACAGAATTTCCTTCTGACTATTTTCTCAAGACTCTGAACATTTTGCAGAACTATAAATTTGCAAAACAAATGTATACACCTGAATGTAGTTGTAAAGTTCATCTGTTGAATAGTTAGTAACAATAAAAATTCTTTTGGAAAGAATTTATTAAATCAAGTTATTAAATTGGCTTAATTTAGTCTTTTTACTTGGTGGATTATATTTTCTGAGGTGAGGTGTAGAAATTCATGGCCTTTCCAGTTAAAATTTCATTTGATGTCCTGCAGAAAAGAAGTCAGCTAGTGAAGAAGCTAAATGATTCTGACCATCAGTCCAGTACCTCGCCACTCATGGAAGGAACACCCACGATCAAATCCAAAAAGAAGCTGCTACAAATCATTGATACCACCCTGTTAAAGTGTTACCTGCATGTGAGTGTCTATCTGACCTAGAGGCTTTTCCTTTGCCACATGAGCTCTGTTGGAATTTCAGGAATATTTAAGAAGGAGGATAAGGAGCTACTTCAGAAATTCTAACACAACTGTCTGTCTTTGGTCTAAAAATGATGTGTAAGACTTGGTTAGCTAGTTTCATCATTGATCAGGAAGCAGTTTCATGGAATAAGCAGATGTGTCTGTTTCTGGCTGCTGTGTCTGTTGAAAGATCATGGGCATGCCTGTGTATTTTGAAGTTCTAACGAATGCTTACGTTGCCTTGTAGTGTTAAATGCAGAAGAGTATGATCTTTGCTGTTGCAATGCTTTCCAAAGCTAACCTCTGTTCTTGAAGGGGAGTAGCTCTGATACAGTTTTCTTTCTGTCCTGGAAATGATGGAAATGAACATGGGCCTTACTCTAAGATGTTAAACTGTCATTTCTTGTATTTCTTATGCTATAAGGCTTCCTTGTCCCCCAGCCCCTGCTTCCAACTCATGTTTTGTACTATATGCTTTGAAGTTGCACTTCCAGTGAAGTACCTTTAAGTGTTCCCTTTTTGCTTGCAGACAAATGTAGCACTGGTGGCACCACTGCTACGTCTGGAGAACAATCACTGCCATATTGAGGAGAGTGAGCATGTACTAAAGAAGGCACACAAATATAGTGAGCTGATAATACTGTATGAGAAAAAAGGTCTGCATGAGAAAGGTAAGTACATGATGGGAGAGGAGAAGGAATAGAAGCATGTATTCCTTGTACTGAGTTTTTACTTGTCTTCGGTGAGCAGGCAGTATTCAGAAGAGACTGTTTAATTACCATCTGGTGATCAGATCAGTCTTTGTTCCTGTTACAGTTTGGACTGTATGTTCAAAACAAAACTTTGTTTTGTCTTCAGTAGCAGAACAGGAAAAATGCACTTTTTTGTGCTTCAAGTTGGGACTATACTTGTGTTACAAAGGAATGAATTTTTTTTGTTTTGAAAGCACTACAGGTACTGGTGGATCAGTCAAAGAAAGCCAACTCGCCTTTGAAGGGTCATGAGAGGACAGTGCAATATCTGCAGCATTTGGGTGAGTGTGAGGGAGAGCAGTATTTTTGTGAAGCTGTTACTCCTATTTGGCTTAGTGGTTATTCTTCTGTTTGGCAACTTTTAGAGGCTATCAAGCTGAAAGATATCCTTGTCATCTGGTTTGGTTTCTTACATAATGCAAACTTCAATATTAGTTCAGGGCGTTTTGTTGAAACTTGAGTATCTTATTGGAAAACGTTCCTTATTTCTGATTAAAATTTCCATTGGTAGAAAATGGGCCGTAGTATTTTGAATTTTCCTCCAGTAATGTTTTATCATCACTGACAAAAGGAAAATTTTAACTTCTGGTTAGGCTTTCCAGATGAAAGTCTTAACTTCTAGTTGCTGGTCTTTGTACTGTCTTTTATGAGATGAAAATCCTATATTAAGTTGTTGTTTCCTGTGTTTAAGTAGATGTAGATAATGACTTAAGTAGATGTAGATAATGTAGTTGCTGTTCAAGCATCATGGTAAAAAGTTTTAAAGAGAGACTTGGAATGTGATTAAGACAACCAATCTTAGTTTTGGGCTTAATTGTTTATGTTTGGTAGCACTTAGTATTTGAGTTAATTTTTGTTTCTGTTTGAAATCATGTCTGTGAAGTAATGAAATTGTGCATTTAACCTGGAATGCACAATTTGCTTGACTTGAGCAGGGAGAAAAACAAATTGGATTCTTCATGTAAATTAAGCTTGGCTGGCTCTGAAGGCATCTGATTGTGTCGTGAGTAGATAGATGCTTAGGATTTTAACACTGAGCCCTACTGCTTTTTATATTCCAGGGACAGAAAACTTGCATTTGGTATTTTCCTACTCAGTCTGGGTGCTAAGAGATTTTCCTGAAGATGGACTGAAGGTAAGTGTGGTTGAAACAGGCACCTTGTCGTTGAGATTCTTAATGCAGTATATGGAATTGGGATAACTTAAAGTAAGAAACTGTGTATTAATGCTAAATCCAATTAAAGATATAATTTGTGTTTTCTGTGTTCAGTACTGTGGTAATGTTAGCAGTAGATAGAGCAGGACAGTCTTTCACTTTTTCTTACTCTTGTCCATTCTTGGAATACTTTACAACATTTAATGTTATTGATGTCACACTTTTTGCACAAGAGCCTGATTGAGTATTTAAATGTCATATATTGATTTGCCTTACTTATTTTCTTTTTTCTCTTTGATATAAAATTGACTTCCCGTGTTTGGAAGATGTTGGGCTCTGTAAGAGAAGAGTGTTCACTAAGGCAGAAGTGGGGATGTGTGTTAATCTCTTCAGATGTGAAATAACTTCTCAGTGCCTGAATAAACTGCTCAGATTTTTTTTTATACTTCTTGTGCTTACCTTTGGCATGTGTGATGATATGCTGGGCTTCAGTGCCTCAGAGAAAATACCCTGTGGCACTTAAAAAACCCCCACACCTTTCTGTGAACAAAATTTTGTTTAACAGATATTTACAGAAGACCTCCCCGAAGTGGAAGCTTTGCCACGGGACAAAGTGCTCAGTTTCTTGATAGAAAATTTTAAAAGCTTGACTATTCCTTATCTGGTAAGAACTCAATCTCTACTAGTGCATTACATTCAGTACAAAATGTTACATGTAAGACTGTAGTTCTCCAAGAGTCAGACTCTAATGCTATCTCACAGAATGCTAGCCTTGCCATAAGTTGTGCAAAAATCCCATAATTGAAATTTATGAAATCCTGAAGTCAGGATTGGTAAAGGCAAGCATAGAACTGTTGCTTGCTTTTATAATAAGTTATTTCCCAGAGTAAGTGTCTGTAACTGAACCTTAACATGTATTCACAGGAACACATCATTCATGTTTGGGAAGAAACCGGTGCAGACTTTCACAACTGTCTGATCCAGCTGTATTGTGAGAAAGTGCAGGGATTAATGAAAGAGTATCTCAATTCTTTCCCTGCAGGTATGTTTAACCTTTTCTGGTGAGAAGACTGGGGGTATGGGACAGCACAGGGGAGCCTTCATATACCATATTTTTTTTTAGCCTTCCCTGTTCAACCCTAAGTGATGAAGGAACTGGAACAACAAAAGTTGTGGGTTTGTAGGGCAAGCTAGTTTATTGCCTCCCAAGAGATTTTAAGGGGTCAAGCAACACTTTATTCATAATTAAGTAGAATGGCAGCTACTGCTCCCTCGAATCCTGCATGTTAAGGGTAGGGAAGGGTTTTGAATAACTGAGTATTGTTTTATCCAGCCACTTGATGTGTTTTAAGGAGCTGAAATAATTTGGCAGGTACACTGGAGTCCCAATCCACGTAACAGTTCTATCAGCATTTAGTTCCTCTTCATGATGATTTGTTTGTTCATCTTCTTCTGTGTACTAGTGTAGTAAAATAGTTGTAAGAATTTAGCTTATGTTGTTTTCTTCCATATAGATAGAACTCCAGTGCCTGCTGGGGAGGAAGGAGGAGACTTGGGGGATTACCGTAAAAAGCTTCTACTTTTTCTGGAGAAGTCTAGCTGGTATGAACCTGGTCGGCTAATAAGTGACTTCCCCTTTGATGGTGAGTTCAGTTTTCATAGGTTAATTAAACCCTAGCTTATTGCACTGTACAGCAAAATCTCCTCACTTATTGTAGAATCATGGTAACTAGAAACAGACAAGATGACTGTATCTGTAGTTGTAGGCCACTGGTGTGTACACTGTTTTTGCTGGCACAGTTGGGTTTGCCAGTCTCTGCAGGATTCCTGTAACTGTTGACCTAAGACCTTGTGGTATCTCCTATCACTTAAATATTTAGCCTAACTTTTTGATGAGCCTGAATTTTTCAACAGGTCTGAAGATTATTGTTTCTTAAGGTTACTTAAGAATTCATAAAAGGTTTCTGAGACGCGTGTGAAGTGTAGACTTACAGTCTCAGTGTAATTTAAACTGTAGTCTGAGCACAGATTAATAGTTCCTACTGATAGTCTGATCACTAATTGAACTTTTTCTGTCATTTCTCTGTGTAGCTATTGACTTAATCCTTCATGCTATCACTAGGTCTCCTAGAAGAACGTGCTCTGCTCTTGGGTCGTATGGGGAAGCATGAGCAAGCTCTTTTTATTTATGTTCATATTTTGAAGGACACCAACATGGCTGAAAAGTAAGGATTTCTTTATTTTATTTTATTTTTTTTGCAAGTCTTAGTTTGCTCACTTCCCTATGGATGTGTAGTGAAATGTTTCTGTATATGGAACATGAACACTCTTAAATCTTCAGGATCTTCTGGGTTTCCATGTTTTTTTGACTTGTAGGCTTTTCCGGGTATGTGTTCATTACAGATGCTCATTCTGTCCCCTTGAGGTTTACCTTTTTGTGCTCTTCTGTTATTGCACTTTAGAGCAATATGACTGTCATCAATGGGTTTCTTGTTTCCATCTGTCCTTAACCTGTGAACTTCTGTTGTTTTGCTTCCTTTCTCTTTGGAGAGACGTTCATTAGCCCATGTGCCAAGTTAGGCTCCTTCAGTTAGGCAGAATCTTCTTAGTAAAGATACGGTATTTTTCTAGATATTTTGTGCCAGGGAACCTCCTGAGTGAATCAGAAGTACTCAGGTACTCAGCACTGGCAGGTACATGTGAACGTTGGGGCCTATTCAATGTAGCTTCTTTTCAAGATAGTTTCAGCAAATGCCTGTTACAGGGCATTTGGCCCCAGTATGCAGCGTACTCTAATGAAGAGCTTCTCTTTGTGATCTGGATACACTAATTAGAAATATCTATGCATATGTTATTATGCTGTGACGTGTTGATTGGAGATATCTCATTTCCCCCTTTTTCTTACACAGCTAAATTAAATTTGACTTCTGCATTAAAGCTTTTTAAGTTGATTGGTAGTGGGAGATTTGCACAAAACCTCCCTTCTCAGCATTTTAATGCAAAATAAATGGTATAATTTTGCTGTGCAATTTGATTAATTGATCCAAATTGGATGTTTGGCTACTTAACTCAATGACTTCAGTAGTCAAAGCATTTAAATGTTAATTTCTGTGAACTGATTCTATGAGTTCTAAAATTGTTTTTGTATTTTACTTGATTCTTCTCTGTTCTAGCTACTGCCATAAACATTACGACAGAAATAAAGATGGCAGCAAAGATGTAAGTAGCTTCATCTTTGTAGTCTTCCTGTTCAGTAAGGATGTAGCAGGCCATTCATACCTTTTTCAGGACTTGAAAGTTTTGGCTCCATATAGACTTTTTCGGGGTTTGTGTAGGGAGCCTGTGTATAAGCTCTTAGAACTTAGGAATTACTAGATGACTGATTGGGTTCTTTTTGGTTTTGTTTGTTTGTTTGTGTTTTTAGTTGTTCGTTTGGTTTTGGGGGTTGTTTTTTATTTATTTTTTGTTGAGAATGATACTGTATCATTGGAGTTATGATGGAATTCAAAAGACAAATTACTGTGTTTGTATTTCATGTACATCTACAGAAAAGATAGGGGTAAAAAGCAATGAAGTGTTGGTTTCTAAATACTGTAAGTGAGTTCTGAAAGATGGATGAGGGAGGCATTATTAACTACTTTTATAGAAAATCTTCAGAATGCAAGTCTTGAAAGTTCTTGAACATCACTGGTACTTTTCAGGTTGTATTGTTTTAAGGTATGAGCTGTTTATATGAACGCTTCAGAATTTTGGATGCCATAGGTACAACTTAGTACCATTTTTGGGTTCTACTAGCACTGTCAGTTGTGGATACATGCAGTGTTTTCAGAACTTTCCTTTTGTGTGCAACAGGTCTATCTGTCACTGCTCCGGATGTATCTCTCCCCACCTAGTGTTCATTGCCTGGGACCAATCAAGATGGAAGTACTGGAACCTCAAGCCAATCTGCAGGCTGCTCTGCAGGTTTTGGAACTACATCACAGCAAACTGGATACCACTAAGGTAAATCAGACCTGTAACTACTCAGTTTGTACTGTTGGCAGAAGATTACAGAAGGTACTGGTGTAGGGAAGTTAGTGGATTGTAAGTGTCAAGCTAAATGTGTCAATTTCTATTCTATTTTGCTCTCTATTCCTTTTTAATTTTTCCTAACTTAAGTATATTTTGTTCCAGGCAATAAACCTACTCCCAGCAAATACACAGATTAGTGAGATTCGCATCTTCTTAGAGAAAGTCCTTGAAGAAAATGCTCAGAAGAAAAGATTTAATCAAGTGCTCAAGAATCTTCTCCATGCAGAGTTTCTGAGGGTAAGCACCCAGCACCTGTCATTTATTGGAACGGTGTTTTAAAACATGTTCTATATTTAAATTAACTGTTCCTTATACGGAATGTGTGTCCTCTAGATGGTGCTGTAGTGCACTTGAAATGTGACCCAAGTAGATTGAACATCCCAGCAGGAGATAGTGTCTACATTCATTTTAGATTGGATGAGGTGTATGTTTTTCCAGTAAGTCTCTGGACTCACTGTGCTGTGGTGTGCATTGCAGAACCATCCCAAACGGCTTGGACTGGATTTCTTTCAAGTGAACCAGAGGAAGCAGTTCAGTAGTTCACCTTAACACCTCTTAGTGGTTAGAATGCCTTAGTCTTTGGACTAAGTTGAAAGTAAAATCCTGTAATTCATATAGTGTGCGTATGGGGTGTTCAATACCACCTGCTCTGCTCTACAGACCTGCTTTTGTGCTGCACAACTTGGTAATGTGGATACTGAGAATTAAATGTTTTGACAGTTTGCAGTTTCACCAGATTAGAAGGCAGCTGTAGTGTGGCAATAATCTTTAAGCAAGTTGGGTTTTTCATCCTTCTTTAGGTCCAGGAGGAGCGGATCTTGCATCAGCAAGTGAAGTGTATTATTACAGAGGAGAAGGTGTGCACTGTTTGTAAAAAGAAGATAGGTAACAGGTGAGAGAGCTTGGTAAACTGAATCAAATATGGATCTGTTACTCTTAAACTAAAAATGTTGGAAAAGTTGAAATGTGTATATATCCAGAGAGAACAGCAGTATGAGGGAGCTATTTGAAGACTGTTTGAATTACAAATTACATTGCTCAACTGGGTGATGGGGAATACCTCAAAGCTTTACTCAGTGAATTTACTGCAAGAGTTTAATCCTGCTTTCAACAAAGGAGTATAAAATCTCTTCAGAAACTCCCTAGAATTCTTATTTCACAACTCTAAAAGGCTTAGAATCATTCTGCTACTACCTGCTTCTTAACTAGAATTATGAAGAATGATATAAGAATTTTAAACTAAGATACATGTGTAGTTTTCTATATCTGATGGCTTTGTAGTTCTCTGACTGATTTACATTTTGTAGCCTAATTATCGTAGGATATCTAAAGGTAAAACTAATTTACTTGATTACCTGGATGCCAATAACTTTTCTTCTGGTATTCCTAGTAGGCAATTGTGGCTTAATATATAATGTAAATTTTACTTGCACTTTTTCCTCTTTGAACTCGAGTGAAATGCCACATGACTAACTTAGTCATTGTTTCTCTTGTTGATGTGAACTCTTCTGAGATTTCAGTAGCATTGACAATGATAGGAAAGGTTGTTTTTCCAAAATATTTTAATAAACGTAGGTCTAAATATTGCTGTGCATATTAAGTTTTTTGCTCTTAATGCGTAGCATGTAGCATCAGAATTTAAGTTTGCACAGGCAGTATTGTTTTTGTTTTATAGAATTTTTCTAATGCTGTTAAGTTCAACAAGATTTTGAAGGTCAAGCATGTCGCCCAGTCCTAACTTGTTACCAAGTTGAAGTAAAGTGAAGTGTGCCTGCAGAAATGAAAATAGATCAAAAAAAAAAAACAAACCCAACACCAAAAAAACTCCCTGGCTTACAAAATCCATAGAATTCTTTTGTCTGGTTTTCTCAAGAATATATTCAGGCTGTAATTTAAAAAAGAGATAGTCACTTCCATGTAGGTGTCTCTTCCTGATTCTGTACAACTTGGATGTTCTTGTTTGAATGTGGAAAACTGTCTGTATTGACAGCTGATTTTTGTGTTTTGTTCTCTTTACAGTGCATTTGCTCGATACCCTAATGCAATAGTTGTGCATTATTTCTGCTCCAAAGAAGTCAACACACTCGACACCTGACCTTGTCGTGGTCAATAATTCCAGCACTCATATGAAATTCAGTACTGATGACTTAAGAAGTTGATGTGTCTGAGATTTTTGAGGCTTGTTGCTAGGTTCTCTTACACTGGGTAGGAGTCATTTGTATATGTGGACTGACTGTACCTACCTGGCAATATTGATTTACTAGAAAATTACTTTAACCAAGTTGTTACAGTGCTGGCAACTACTCTCAGTACTCAGATGAAGAATAGAAATGGATTTTTGTAGTGAGTTTTGTAATGCACTCCAGCCTTGCAAATGAACTGTTAGACAACTGTTGGACGTTCACCACAAATCAAGTTTTACAATAAAACGTACTTTCTTAGGGTGAAAATGTTGTGATTTGGCCTTGTATGTAAATATTTATTCAAAAAAATAAAATTCCTTAAAGTCTGTGCAGCTATATCAGCATTGCATGGAGATCATCAAGTGTTTGCCATAGAGGAGGCTTCTGTGTCTATTTCTAGACATAGAAAGTATAATTTTACTTTCATCTCAGTGACAGAAATGTTTAAGTGCTGGCCAAAGGACTCTTTATTGATATTCAGTGTTATTGCCTGACCTTCAGATAAGAAGTTTTTTCACAGGAGGTAGTGAGACAAACAGTAGATATCACTAGTAAGCTTTTTTCTTTTCGCTTTAGTTTGAGAGCTTTAAATTGACATAACTTGTGTGTTGGTTGCACTGAATACATTCCCTCTTAGCTTTAGTGGAAGCTCAAATACTGTTTGAAGAAGTTCATACCTGCACTTGTAGCAAAATACAGAGAACACCCTCTAAAGCAATTTCTGGAAGGAGTGAACTCTGGTTATTGCTTGAGCTTCTAGACTATGCTTGAGATTTATGTATATAAATTCTTTAGTCTCTGGCTCACTTTCCAGCACTGAAGTAAAATCCAGACTGTTTCAACATATGTCTATTTTAAGTGCTCTAGAACTGTGTTCTGCTCAGGCTGGTACTGTTCTTAAATTACTCTTAGGCCAGAAGTCTTAACACAAGAACTAGACTGTACCACACTCACTGTAGGCTGTAATATTTTTGTCTAACTTATTTTTTCAAAAGCATAAAATAGCAGATTGGTAGAGGAGTATTAAAATGTTTGGTGCAGAAAGAATCTGTGGAGAGTGATAATGAAAAGGCAGCAGTAGCAAATAACCCAATAGAGTAGCTATTTGACTCCCGACACCTTGCTCTAGCAACACTTATAAATATGGTATCATTAAATAGTATGAGCATGGCATGTAACTACCAGATATCACATCTTTATGAATACATCCTGTAAGCCTAAGATGTAGTTGGATCTCAGTTAACATTATAGGTTTACTTAAGCCTTTATGTGAATGTTTTTTAGGAACAGATCTGCTGTAAGCTGACGAGTCCTAATTCACTTTCCCTTGCCAGTATTAGTAGTTTCCCTTGATAACTGTTTTTTGCTTTTCCACATGTGTTTTGTATTTATTGTTCATATATTGTTCATGCATTCTTATGGATTTCTTGGTCCAGTGTTTTGCTACTTCTGTACTTGGATGTCTTTCTGCAGAGGCTGGGGAGAGGGAATCTGTGGTGTTAATGTTTTTAAACTTGTATTTCTTCTATTTGAAGAAGAGAGCCTAAAAATACTTATACTGGATTTGCACATTCTGTATAGATCTTTATATACTGGTTCAGGTACAGAGGGAAGGTGGTTTGGGAGAGCTGTGTTTACAGGTAATTGAGAATGAAAGAAGGGTATTAAAAAAGACCCTGTATTCTTTGTATACAGATATAACAATACTACTCTGATTTTTACCATTAGTATGAGTTTTATTTACCTTCATTTTCTGTTACCAGGAGAGCTGTACTCACATATGAAGATCTTCATTGTGCTCTTACTTACAGGTCTAAGGTTGTGCCTCTCTTCATCTCCACTGCATACCTTTTACAGAGATGTGGTTTGTGCTGTAATTTGTTTTTCTTGGTTCGTATAGTGTGGTTTGGGTTTACTAACCATACAGCAGGTTTATCTAAAGCAATAGGTTGTAATAAATATTGTGAACCAGTGTGTGTTTCAGTCATTGTGCAGTTAAGCTTCTCTGGGCTGCTGTAGATTTTATTTTCCACTTTGTCCTGGAAGTCAGACTCAATGCAGGGATTCTCAGTATCCCTTCCACTTTAATATGTGTGAATGAAATGTGGCCATGTCATCAATTCTCAGCTTAGGTTTTCAAATCTACAAGTTTATAGATGCTTGTGAATGTTCTCAAAATCCTACTAAAACCACTTTTGTATTCTCTCTTTGAATAATGTTTTTGAAAGTCTTATGCCATTAAATATGTACTCATTAGAGAACACTAAATTTACTGACAAATTTTTTTTTGAGTGGTGATATGCTATTTTGGGCAGGGGGAGGGATGTTGAGCTCTGTGTGACCAAATCAGGAAATGTTTAGATTCACAGATTTGCAGCTGTTTAAACTGTAGGTCACAGACTAGTCTAGTGTTGGAAGTAGAATAGAGATCTTCAGTTTTCCCATTCTATAGAAATGGGAGATACCACCACAGAGGAAGTCTTTTGTCTCCACGTTACAGAATCACAGAATGGGTAAGGTTGGAAGGGACCACAGTTGGTCATTTGGTCCAATCTCCCTGCGCAAGCAGGGTCATCCTAGAGTATGTAGCACAGGATTGCATCCAGATGGTTCTGAATATCTCCAGCGAGGGAGACTCCACAACCTCTCTGGGCAACCTGTTTCAGTGCTCTGTCACCTGCACAGTAAAGAAGTTCTTCCTCATGTTCAGATGGAACTTCCTGTGCATCAGTTTCTGCCTGTTGCTTCTTGTCCTATTGCTCAGCACCACTGAGCAGAGCTTGGCTCCGTCCTCTTGACTCCTTCCGTTTAGATACTTGTATACATTGATGAGGTTCCCTCTTAGTTGTCTCTTCTTGGAGGTGAACAGGCCCAGCTCCCTCTGCCTTTCCTCATATGAAAGGTGCTCCAGTCCCCTGATCATCTTCATAGCCCTCCCCTGAACTTACTTCAGAAACTCCATGTCTCTTGTACTGGGGAGCCCAGAACTGGACACAGCAGTCCCAATGTGGCCTCACCTGGCAATGCTCTTCCTAATACCCCCCCCCCCCGCCCAGGATTCCATTGGCCTTCTTGGCCAGAGGGACACACTGCTGGCTCGTGGACAGCTTGTTGTCCACCAGGACCTTCTCCACAGCACTGCTCTCCAGCAGGTCAGATCCCAGCCAGTACTGGTGCAGGGGGTTATTCTTCCCCAGGTGCAGGACCCCGCATTTGCCCTTGTTGAATTTCAGACAGTTCTTCTCTGCCCATCTCCAACCTGCCAAGGTCCTTCTGAAGGACTGCACAGCACTCTGGGGTATCAACCACTCCTCCCAGCTTTGTGTTGTCATCAAACTTGTTGAGGAGGCACTCTGTCCTTTCATCCAGGTCATTGATGAATAAATTAAACAACTAAGTATATTGATATTTCCGGAGAAGACCAACCTGCCAAAAAAAAAACCAAACCCGAGATCAAATGCTGTCCTTGATTGCATCCTTTCAGATTTTCATCTCTTCTAGTTATGCACTCAGCTCTCCTCATAGTGTTGCTAAAGGGACCAAAAGGGACTCCTTGTGATATCTGGACACATTTTAAATACTATGTAGTGTAGTTGATGATGGTGTCATTTCATGCTTGCTGGCAAAAAAAGTAAGCATGACATGTATATAAAACTACCTTTACCAGTGTGGACATGTTAATACAAGCAGAAGTAAAGTTACTGGGTATGAGGCTTTCTTTGCCTCATCTTTTGATGCCTTTTTACTTGCTTGTTTTCTTGCTAGGAAATGATAAAAACAAGTAGTTTCTCTTTGGATATGAAGTTCACTGACAGCAGTGTCTGTAGATGGCTAAAACTGCACACAAACACTGTTAATGGGTGATCTGTTTTTGACTATGAAACATTTCTTAAGCACATATTCTAAAGAGAACATACCAGTTTTTCTTGACAGAGAAATTCTATAAATTTCATCCTGTGCTGAGGGATTTTATTGGAAGAGGAGCAAGAATGTCAGAAGCAGGTAAGCCTAATTTTAAATGCAGTTGGGCACTCACAAGACAAGATAGAGGCTTTTTATACTGCCTGTAATAAACTTTAGAATAAATGTGATTTCTCCATGTTGCTGTGCTATGTAAGGCCACCTCCATTTTCCTGTAATTTATGGTCAAACTATATTAGATTAAATATAAAAAAAAATCACACTGTTCTGCAATTTTTTGAAGATAAATAAAACCTAGTTTGATAATAATAGAATGGTTTGGTTTGGAAGGGACCTTGAAGATCTTCTAGCTCCAACCCCCCTGCTGTGGGCAGGGATGCTGCCCACTACTGGATCAGCTTGCTCAGGGCCCCATCTAACCTGGCGTTGAACACTTCCAAGGATGGGGCATCCACAACTTCTCTAAGCAACCTGTTTCAGTGCCTCACCATCCTCCGAGTAAAGAACTTTTTCCCAACGTCTAATCTAAATCTACCCTCTTTTACTTCATTCCGCCTTGTCCTATCACTATCTGCTAGTGTAAAAAGTTACTCTCCCTCTTTTTTTAAGCCCCTTTTAAATACTGTAAGGCCTGTAAATATATAAGCCCTTTTTAAATACTTTAAATTGGGTCTCCCTGGAGCCTTCTCTTATCCAGGCTGAACAACCCCAACTTTCTCAGCCTGTTTTCATAGGAGTGAAGCTCCTCCAGTCCTTCACCTTCAGTGCAGTGCAGAAAAGCAAATAACTTTTCCAGCCCAGTTTCAGCCCCATTTGGTACTACACAAGACCATTACAGCAGTTGCTGACTGTTTCAGAATGGATGTTTGTTTTTTGCCTCTGTGTTGACTTTCAATTCTGTGGATTCCCTAACTAGCACTGACTTGTTTATGTTCTAAATTTCAGTGCTTATGCTTTTATTAATTTTCTTAAATTCTGGTATGGTGACTGACACTAATGACAGGAAATGATTAATGAATGGGACCTTGCTGGGAATGTGTCACATTCTCATGTTTGTCTGGAGCTAGTGACATGCTGCATTACTGGCTTTCATACGTTTTCTGCCACTTTTTAATTGTTGAAACACTAAAGTTTGTCTTTTGGTCTCCAGTTTCTGTTTATGCTCTTTAATAAAAAAACTCCAGCAAGCCAACTGCCAGCAGCTGTTAATAAACTAATCACTCCCAGTAAACAATTTCTTTTACGACTTAAATATTTTTTAAGGCACGATAGACTCCTAAAAAAATCTGCCCTATATGTAAATGAGGAGAAAGGGGATACTTGTACAGGCCGCTCACATAGTGAGAGGTGAGACATAGTGGGGAATTGATGTTCTCTGAGGCACCCTATTGCACACCAAATTGTGGTGTCTTCACTCTGACCTCCCTGAAACCTCTCTGGACAGCTACAGTCAGTGACAAATTTGGCTTTGCTTCAGGCTGGTAAGATGGGAATTTATTTAAAAATACTCTGTTAGGGTATGCTGAAACTCTGAAAAGGGTTTAAAACAGTCAAAGTCATGGATCAGGTTGCTGTAACTCTCAAAGAAGATCTGAACTGGGGGTTTTGATGTTGTGGCTTAATCACAGAGCAGTGCTTCCTCCTACCCAGGGCTTCCCTGTTTGGTGCTACTTTGCCCTTATCTTATACCAGTATTTGCAAAACCTGCTGACAAGGTTTTGAACTGGCTTGTTTGGCAAGTGCGGGCCACACCTCTGTTTCTCACAGCTGGAGTGCAGCCCAGTCCTGCGCAAAACTTCAGACCAGTCTGTAGCAAACAGCGCTTCACAGCCGGGCATCCAGGGACTCTCCTTATTTTCTGGGTGTCCCTGTCAGATTTTCTGCAGAGATAAGAAGACATTTTTCCCATGTTCCATAAGGTGCTGCGGGGCCCGCTTCCACCCGGAGTGCTGCCTTTCCTGGCAGCTGTGCTTTTCCAAAGGAAGGAGAGGAAAGAGACTGGGTTTTATCACTGGCGGGTAAGACAAATCATAGTGCTGTCTTTGAGATGGCTTTCCTTAGCCAATGTGTTCAGTAGTGACTTCCTGTTACTGCATGTGTGGAAAACCAGTTCTGTACTTCCACAGGAACTAAAAAGTTTGTTGTTATTTAAAATTTGCCCTGAATGATAAAGCTAATAGAGATGCCAGGTTTTTATTAAATTTAGGATCTGTGTGAGGAAATGCAGATCAGGTCTGCGTTTCCTTAGTTTTTGGGGAACACAAGCTGATGCCAAGTACTTTTTTAGGGGGAGAATACTGCACTTCTCATTAGTAAAGACAAAACCATGCTTATGTGTTTTCTTACAAAATATCCTTGATTACAATTTTCTTCCTTTATGCTCTCTGTCTTATCCTACAGGGATTAATGGTCTTAAGTAGACAAATATTAATAATGATGTGAGTGCCTGTTCAAAATGCAGTGCAACCACAACAGATAAGGTGGTTTTGATGTGTTTGTCCTTTGACTGGTGTGAAATCATTTAATTGTGTAACATGGTCTGACCAATAACCTCAATTTTGAATTACATTAAATGTTTGTGAAGGAGCCTTTGACTAGGAGATCTGATCTGGAATTTGATCACCTGTGTTGTGTTGTCTCACACTAATCCCTCAATATACAATTTAAAATTGAGATGACCATTAAATGTCACAAAATGACTTGCTACCTATATGCCTTTCTGTACTTCTGCTTGCTGTATGATAAAAATTGTCTTGTTGACTTTTTAATGTTGTTGTTTAGTACTTGGGAAATCAGGGTAGAAGAGGCTAGTGTTAGTCTCCATTAACCTGCAAACCACTGAATGTTATATTTCCCCTTAAGTACTTACTATACAAATAAAATTTAAAAAGTTAACACTACTTAGTGAAGTTGGGCTGGTTGGTAGGAAGAGATTTTGTATTGTCTAATTGATAGCAATTGAGCAAGGAGTGAGGCAGCAGATCACCCTTTTGGCTTTGAGTTTAACGTGATCAGATCTCTTTAATTTTCCAGAGTTTAGCTTTATTTTCACACTTCTAAAGGCAAACTGAGAGTGACCCCAGTGTTTGCCAATGCTGTTGTGTTACTGAGCTGCTAGCACTACTCATAACCTGACTAACTATAAATCTTGCCTGCCAAAAGATTATGGTTCTTAAGGCTGCATCTGTAAGCCTCCATTCATGACTGCAGATGCACACTCTTGGGGGAGGAGGGAAGCTGGAAAGAGTGCCTAGGAAAGCCAGGTGTTTGCTTTTGAGTTTAAAAGGGAACTTGTGACACCTTGGCCACAAGGAAGGGAATAATGGGCAGCATGTTTACTTGGGAGCAGGAACAAGATGGGGAGAAGGTGCTCTATTGGTATACCGGACATTTCGTTGAGCTACCTGATTTTCCTAGTAACTGTGAACACAAAATATATATTTTTATTTGCTATGACAACATTTTTATAATGCAACTGGCATGCACTGACAGATGTGGAGTGGATCCCAACACTTCCATCCCACTGAATAAAGACAGTTATTCTGGGCTATGTGAGAGTAAAGACTACTGGGTCCTGTAGCTGGGATGAGTAGTTTTACAGTTGCTTGCTGCTGAATCAGCACCTTCAGTTTAGATGAAAGGTACAGACAATTGTTAGCGAAGTTAAGTATGTGAAAATTCAGTCTTGTACCCTCATTTTAGGATTTAAAGGTTTGGGTTTTTTTGCTTCAGATGGACTCTCCTAAGCTCTGGAAAAGCAGTGATTCTGAAAAATCATTAGACTGCTAAGTAGAAATTAGTTGCTTGCATCAGACACATACATTGGTATGCTGTCACATACACTGGTATAGGCAGAACTGTCATCTGTATTTGTTCTCTGTTTCCCATACAGATTTCCTGCCTGCCTTTTCCTTGATCATTCAGATAGAGCATATCTGATACTCCCATGCTTCATTACTCTGCAAGCTCACCTGGCAACATGCTATGACCTTGCTATGCCTTGGCTAAAAGATAAGTACAAAAGGCATATGAGAAGGTTCTGGCATAATTGATAGCACAGGCTTGGGAGCACAGTGAAATGTCAATTGGGTTCTAGGCCCTTAAATTATAATCTGGGTGTGGAAAATGTATCCTGTGTAATGACTGGCTGTAAATCAAAGGTTGTTAGAGACCTTTGGAAAGGACTTTTTTTTTGAGCATGTAACTACATTTTGACAGATGGTATACAATAAAAGAGACATAGGCTATCATCAGGGTGTTCTGAGCTTCCTCTGCTAATAGTGTGTGAATTTCAGGTGATAGCCAGGCTATGTGAGTGAAGATGGCTTTCACAGCTGTGGGAGTGTGATTATGTAGCTTCATTTCTCAAAAACCAGGAGAGTTGCAGCAACTTTAGGAAGTTGGTGGGAATGACACACAATCTTGAATTTCTCTGTGTAATGCATTCCTCAACTTGTTGAGGTAGAAAGGAGGTTAGGCTTTGCCTGAGAAAGTAGTGTCAGTGACTGAATAAAAGTGATTAGGAAAGGTTTATAAAGGAAGAAAAACTAGCATCTCAAGGGTGAAGCTCATGGTGAAATTAGATGTAAAGGCATGTCTTGTTCCCAGAAACAAATAAAGGAATAAGTATCTTCAACATGTCAGTGCTGCAAATAAGAGTCCTTTAATAATAGTATAATTGGGGTTTATTTGTCCAAATTTAATTTGGTACCTGCATGTGTGATATATTAGATGATGCATGTATAGTGCCATTTATCAGATAAGGAATATTCAAGAAGAGTTTAACAATTCAAGGTTCACTGGCTTCCTTGAGACTCCTGTTAGTGATATGTGGTATGTAGTGATATGTATGTATTTATATAATATTTCATAGAATTATGGAATGATTTGGGTTGGAAGGGACCTGGAAGATTATCTAGTTCCAACCACCCTGTCATGAGCAGGGGTACCTTTCACTAGACCAGGTTGCTCAGAACACCATCCAAACTGGCCTTGAGCACTTCCAGGAATGGGCCATCCACAACTTCTCTGAGAAATCTGTTTCAGTGCCTCATTTGTCAGTCTGCAGCATTTTTTTGTAAGTGAAGATCCTGTTGAATTCAATTGTAGATGAATACTTAGCGTATCTGAAGTTAAACTCTCGTCTCAAGCCAACCATGTAGGAAATTATGAATGTAAGCTATTGACCACTTGTGAAAAGCATTTTGAAAATGTGATTTAAGAATAGAAAAAGTTCCTAGCTGGCCAGGATTGTGTCATAATTGATGAAAATGAGGCAGAATCCCATTCTGTTCCTGAACCCTACACAATTATTTCTGTGCAGTCTCTGTACTAAGTCACCCCATGCTGTTTTCTCTTGTCTTCTCCTGCCCTCCCCCCACTTTTCCTACATAATCTTCTAGAATCCAGTCAGGCTTTTTTTCCCACTTCACATGCTGGCAGTTAGATACTAATATTACTTTCCAAAAATAGTCTCCCAGAAGCTTTCAAGAGCACGGATTACATTTTGATCTATGTTGGTAAAGTCACATGCATGTTTAGAGTGCTGATATCAGTAACAGTCCAGAATGAAAAGGAATTTAAGTTTTGTCTTTTCTTGCTCAAACTGCAATGAAGTATGTGTTCCTGCAAGAAAGTGGTTTTTTTTTCTCACTGTAAACAGCATATGCCTTCTATGTCTTGAGACCATGCTGTTAAGATTCTTGCCATGTCTGCTTTTACTCAAGCGTGCATGTGCCCTTGGCAAGTAGTCGAGTCATGATCTTAATTATTTCAGCAGCTTCAGTATCTGTTTATCGTCCAGTAAGAATGTACTAAGGAAGCAATTAAAAATTGATCTATAATTAGAGGAAACCCTAAATAAGGGATTTATTTTCTGAAGTCTATGAGGAGTTACTTTAAGATATCACTCGTGCTGCTGAAAGGGAATTGACTTTCCTTCTGGTCTCCTTTGGTCTTCCTCCAGGACACTGAAAGTGCTGCAGAGATTCCCCAACTGACTCATTAGTAGTTTATTTTGGGCTTGCTGGTCTGATCTGTTTCTCTGGACTTATTCTAGTGTGTTTATAGAACAGGCGTTGCAATTGAGTTAAAAACTTAGCTTGTTCCTTTCTTTTCAGTGGGAAAAGCACCCTTACTACAACCTAACAGTGAAAGTCCTCCGAGCCAGAAACATCAAGGGTACAGATCTGTGTAAGTATTTAGTCAAGATATTATGAAAACAGGTTGGTTGGTCAGTGCATACCTCTAACACAGGCAGCATTGTTAAGGGAGCTTCTTACTTACACATACTGTATTGCCTTTATGTCTGAATAAAAGCTTCTCTTGTAAAGCATTATGTATACTTTAAAATCTTGATGTGAGCCAAGCTGCAGATTAAGCGTGCTACTTTGCAGAACAAGATCAACTCCTGATAATGTTTTTCTTCCCTGCTCCTACACCTGTCCTACTGTCACCTATTCTGTATTCCTTTCTCTGGATTCAGCCCTCTGATCATAGCAAGTTTCAGCCTTGCTCCTGCTAAACAGTCTTCATGAACCTGGAAATAGAAATCTTCAATTCTAGCTTCCAAATGTTTATTTTCTCAGCTGTAGTAGTGCTTTATTTCATGTACCTGCTATTTGCCATTGAAGCCTTTAAGGAAGTAGGTAGTTGACTGATTCCAAGACAAACTGCTTTTTATCTGTTCCTGTTTTTGATAGCATGGTATATATTTCCTTCCATTTACACATCAAGTAAAGATCTCAGGAATGTTTGAGGCATTGGGATCTTTAAAACTCATTTGAGATTTAATTACTTCAGATTTAATCCAGTAAGGTAGTCTGCCTTAAGTTTATATCTGGCATCCAGCACTGAACTATTTGGAATGCTAAATAGCTGTTCAAGGAATGGAAAATTCTCCTGAGAGGCTGAGGGATAGATTCACACTGTGAAGAGTTCTTTTTCATGGCCTATCTGTTCAGCTGGAGTGAAGAACTGTTCCCATACTTGCATTGAAGAAGGGGCCCTAACTGGAAGAAAGAACTCAAAGACAATCAGTTATTTTCAGGGAATGGAAACAGACAGCTCAGCTCCTGGCCAGACTAAATGAGGGTATAGCAGTGGTGGATGTTGTCTACTTGGACTTTAGTGAGGCTTTTGACACTGTCTCCTTTAAGATTCTCATAGAGAAACTGATGAAGTATGGGCTGGATGAGCAGACAGGGAGCTGGACTGAAAACTCAGAGGATGGTGATCAGTGGTAAAAAAACTGGAGTATCTCTCATATGAGGAAAAGCTGAAAGATCTGGGGCTACTTAGTGACACAGTGGAGGATTCAGGGTGATATCATTGATATGTACAAGTATTTAAAAGGAAGGTATTAAGAGGATGGTGCCAGGCTCTTTCAGTGGTGCCCAAGGCAAGAGGCAATGAGCCTGGTATCAGCAGTAATCGTTTTTCAAAATTTGATCTTCCTCATTTAAAATAGTAGTTTCTTTTATTAAGGGCTTTATGATTTGGATGAACCAGAAAAAAGGAAATATAGGTACCTAATATTCAATTTGCTGCCGTTTGAGAACATGTACTTCATTAAAGGCTTTTGCTTTAGAAGTCCAGTCTTAAATTTGCACTTTTCTATGATGCAATGAGATCTAGAAAATGAGGAGTTTATGGGAAAAGTTACGTTTGATTAAAGTCGTTCTGACGTCTGTCTCTGCTCTCTCTGCTGTAGTGTCCAAGGCAGACTGCTATGTGGAACTAAAGCTGCCCACTGCATCTCCCATAGTCTCCCGAACTCAGGTTGTTGACAACAATGATAACCCAGAATGGAATGAAACTTTCCGGTATCGAATCCATAGTGCTGTCAAGGTAAGGAGTGCACTTTGTGGAGTTGTTTGGACTACTTGTGTTTGTATACTGGCTTGCTTTTGATACTTCATTCAAACCAACCCTCAAAACCAGTGTTACCTGGAAGGTGTCAGTTGCCTTCAGTGGTACAAAAAGCTGTACTATGCATGTCCAGTGATAACCACAGCAGTTTGTAACTGTACTCTCGTGTAAATTGCAGCTAGAATGTTCCGTAAACATCCTTGTGATGCAACTCAGGAAGGGGAATTTATGGCACTACCTGGTAAAGTTCAAGGAAATTTCGTGATAAAACAAGTTTCTATTTGATGTTTGCTTCTACTTTCACAGTGTAGCTGTCTGAATCAGGATAATGGGAACCAAATTTCTACTCACTGCCACTAGTTCGTGCAGTCAAGTTTTGCCATCAGTTCCTATGATGAAGAAAACCAAAAGTCAAACTCTTGGATAGGGACAGTACATCTGTCTGCTGTCTGTGCAGGACCTAGTAGAGTATTGAACAAAGTCTTCAGATTGTCAGCATTCATTCTCAAAGTAGCCATTAATGGCAGAGGGAAGGAAACTGTACTTTAGAAGGTCAGTTTTAGTATGGTACTATTGCTTTGAATAACATCCTAGGCTTTGGAATAAGGTGCTTATTAACAAGAAACTATCCCCCTCACTGGAGTACCTTTCCACAATGGTTGGTGACAAATGTGGAATGCTAATTGGCTTAAATGGTAAGAAAATTGAAAGCTAAGCTTTAGTGTTTAGCTTTTCTTCCCCTGCAGACTTATGAGGCCTCAGTCTGTTAACTGCTGCGAGACTATACTGGCACAATTTTACGTTTAGACTTGTCTCCTGGAAAACTAGTTGCTGCAGTGCCATTTTTTTGGATGCCATATGTACTCATTGTGTCTATTTCAGTTAGTTTTTCTTGAATTTACCAGCTCTGAGACAGTGCCAAGCGGGAAGTGATCAGTCCCTTTAACATCCTGGACTGAATTGTGCTAGAAGAGTGGAAATTGCTATTGCTTCCTCAGGCAAATCTGTGCCTGAAGTGGGTGGAAAGTACTGTCACATGCATTCAGCTGGAACCTCTCTCTAGTTGGGAAGCTCAGAAAATATTTTAGCTACATGTTGTCAACTAGGAGCCTTTTTTTCTTAACTATGCTGTAAGCCCTGCTGAAAATAGTGAATTTTCTTCAGGAATGGGAAAGGTATTGATTAATGCACAGAGTGTCTATTGTATACAGATACCCAGGAAGTGTTTGTTCTTTGATCTTAGGCTGTTTGTTTCTGTTTGGTTTTAGAACATTCTGGAGTTGACACTCTATGATAAGGATGTCCTTGTCAGTGATGAGCTCACGTCTATTGTCTTCGATGTAGGGGGCATGAAGCCGGGTCGGCCCCTGCTGCGCACTTTCAGGTTGAACCCTGAGGTTAGTCCCTGGCTCAACTGTGAATAGCTGCAGCTCATCATTACAGATATCTGACAGTATGTGCTGGTTGACTTGTCTGTGTTGTATAAGCTAGAAGGGAAAAATGAATCAACAGGTGATGACAGCATATGTGGTTTTACTGTCAACTGGGATGTTTCTAAAATCCCTAGTGATTTTATGTGTCTTCCACAGCGTTTGGCATGCCCCAGCTAAATAAAACTTGAGATTACTGCTCTCATTCTGAAGATGTTAAAACATCTTCATTTAAAGGGAATTGATTTTTCATGGGACTTAGAGGAACATAAACTGGTTTTAAAATGAAAGACATTTGCAGTCAGTAATCATTATGGGGACTATAGACTGTGTTTTTTAGTTTGGCATCATCAGTTTGCGGAAAAGAAGTTTATTGCTGCAAAGGTTAGCTCTATATCTAATAAGTCCGAAGTCTAAGAAAAGCTTATTTTCTCTGAACTATGTTCAGTACCTTAAACCTCTGCTTTATGTGGGTGATGTGTGTATCAGCTGCTCTCAAATCCTGTGCACCTGTTTATGGACTTACAACAAGACAGCCTGTTTTACATAGATAAAGCCACATCACCAATCTGATCTATTTTGTAAATACCACAAACACATTGCTACAACAGATCAGGATTAAAGGTGAGCTAATGATGTGTTTTCTTGAGAAACTGGGCTTCAATACTGTTGGTGTGGTCAGAAGCAAGATAATTGGCATGCAGTTCTCAGGGAGACATTGGGCAGTGGCACAGGCACTCCAAATGATTTGTCATCATGGAAAGAAGCTTAGTAACTCCCTTGTTCCCACTAACTCTACCAATTTGCTAAATGCTTAAGTCATCTTGATCCATAACTGTGGATCTGAAAATTCCAACTTTAGTAAAGAAAATTACCCAAGTTGGCTTCTACTTGCTTATTTTAAGAGCTGCATTATGTCTGGTATCAAATATTTACTATATGTTATGGTAGGAGAAAAGATGGCTGGATCAAAGTCTGTAGAAGACAAATAAAGCAATGACCTAAGAGTGTAAGCTCCTGAAATAATAATAATAATTGGGAGGTAGCACAAAACCTCATGTAGAAGGTGTTTGCAGAGATGGCGCTGCAGTGGGACTTGAGCCAGAGGAGGGTTTTCTTCTCGTAGCAGAGTAATGGATCTGAGAGCCAACTCTCACTTGTGTGCCCTTGTGTCTTCAAACATAGATGTGTCTGGTCATATAGGATATGTCCAGGAGGAGAGGAAAGTTTAAAGAACAATAAGAACAACTAAAGGCATAAATTTAAATATTTCAAAATTTAACTGGAACTTTTATAAAAGCTGTTACTTTAACAGGAGGTTACTATAAGTATGTAACAGGAAGAAGGCTTAATCTCTTGGAAAAATGTCTCATAATTATATATTCAAGATAAAGGGTCACCAGTGTCCAACTTTTGTTTTCAAAGGCTAATGAAGAACTGGATGTAGAGTTTTACTTGGAGAAATGGTGAGTCTTACGTGAAGAGCTGAATGAAATTGAGCTCTGCAAATATGTTGTCTTCGTTACTTTTTCTGTGCAGGGACAGTCTTGCCCGTAGAAAGGCTAATGCTTTGTAGTTCCCTGTGGTGTTTGAGTTGATTCATTAAAGGTTGACCACGAATATCCTTAATGCTCCAGTCATCAAAACTTTTGGGGTACAAAAAAAGAAATAAATTTTGCTGGACTCCATGAGAAGTAAATGAACACTTTGTGGATTAGTTACTTAGGAGTGGAAAGCTTTCACAGTTCACCATGTGAAATACACAGATGAGTATTTAATCTATCTAATAGCCTATCTAAGCTCAGCTTTTCTCTAAGTTATCACAATAACAGAGATGGGGAAATCTTATAGCATGTGCTTATAGTTGCAGACGAATTTTTTTATTTCCCAACCTCCATTGTTCTGTGAAGGGATATATGCTTGGTGTTTGCACAGATATCCCCCAGTGAGGGCCTTTTTACCCCACTGCTTATCCAGGCAGTTAGTTTGCAAAGTAGGATGAAGCAAATTAGAAACAGAACTCATTTACATTAAATCTCTTGCTTTCTCAGCTCAGATGTCCCTACAGAGGTATTGACCAATGGAGTCCTTGTGGTGAGTACATGGAAGTCAGAATCATATATGTTGTGATTTACTCCAGAAGGTAAGTTTTCAGTAGCAAGAATTGTTGAGTGTTCCACTCCTGCTTCCAATTAGCTCCTATTCTCTCCAGCATCTGCCTTTCTTTTTTCAATTTGTTGATTTAAAAATCTTCCTCAATTTTTAAAACTTGATAGTAACTCGCAGAAAGGTGTGGCTTGTTTTTTGTTGTGGGGTTTGGTTTTTTTTCTTCCAGTAAGGCTGCTATAAAAAATGTAAACAAAAAATGTCTTTATGAGGCAAGTGAGTCTTGAAGATGGTATCGTGTTTTCTAGCCTAGATGCTGGCCAGGTATAGTCCCTCTTCTAATTTTAACACATATTACTTCAAAGCTTTTATCAATGCCATTGCTAAGTAGGTGTTGCCTCCCTGTTCTCTTGGGTGAATCAATCTAAGAAAATCAGTGTGTTATATGTTAAAAATAAAGGTATTGCTACCTCTTTTCTCCCTCCAAAGAAAAGGGACTGGTGTCATGTTTTTTGTAAGGAGAAAAGGATAATGGTTGAAATGTAGAGTTTTAACTTTTTTTTCCTGAAAAATTGGTGGCACTTAACAGCGCAGTTCTGCAAAATATTTCACAGGAGAGAAGCTTTTGTGTTCCAGTTTGCCTTAGCAAATTAGTCTTACATTTAGGCAGTGGAGTAGTTTCTTTTAGTACTTTTAGAAAGTACTAAAAGTACTTTCTTTTAGTAGTTTCTTTTAGGGCAATTGTATCTTACGTACTGTCCTAGAGGGGTGATGATTGAATGGTGTGAGAGACTAAATTTTATGAGGGCATGGACAAGATGGGAGAGAAAGTCATGGCAGAATTTATGAAGTGCTTGCTTCTGAACAGATTCTGAATAGGTACTCACACATGCATTAAAAAAAGGTAAAAACCCAGAAAAACCCCAGGTGTTGACAGCTTGTAACTATGAAGTACTGGTTGCAAAAAGCTCCAGTAACTGGAATAAGGAGAGTGGTTTTGATTTTGAAACAAGAGCAAATAATCCTGTCCTAGGGAAACAAAACTTGGTCTTTATTTGAAATAACAAAACAATCCTTAGTGGGTTTTTTTGACAGCTTGCATCTGTAAACCTACACCTCATATAGTAGGTGGATTAAACTTCAACAAAGAAGTGAACTAAAAATTGTATAACCAGAGCTGGTTTCTTTTTTTACATAGGTTCATCCTTGCTTGTCTCTGCAAGGCACTGTTAACAAAGGGGAAAACACAAAAGAGAAACAGCAAGGTAGGGCTGCCTGTAGAGTTGAAGTCAGCACTACTTTTCAACATATTTATTCCTTGGGAGAGAAGGGAGACTTGATTCTCTGTCTATACAGTGCAATTTAATTTACTGACTAAAAAATTTACTTTTAAAGTCAATTTTGCTTTTATTTTTAATACTTAATAATATAGGGTCAATTCTACTGAGTACCACACGATAGAGTTTTTGCTTGTGTTTTCATAGTCTCGGCTACACTTAACAAGTACTTGATTTTCAACATTTATTTAAATGACTCCTGTGATCTAAACTTGTTTTTCTAATGCACAGGGTGCTGTGAAGTTAAGTTGTCTGTCCCAGGGGCATATCAAAAGCAGTTGAGTATTCCTTGGACACCAGATAATGAGAAGCATTATGGAACCTCATTTGTTTTTCATGTGGATAAAGAAATGTGTCCAGAACTGCAAGTGCAGCTGGAGCAAACCATATCTGTTCTACAGGTAAGCATCCATGCTGATTGCTACAAAATTTACAACCCACTTTTGAGTAAATCCACTCTGTAACTGGTAACTTTATTTCCATGAAAATGTCCTTAAATATAAATTGAATGGCCTTGATTTGATCATAAGAGGACCAGAGACTTCTTCAGATGTTCAGGGATGTCAGTTTTTGGTTTTTATTCAGGTACCTGTGGATGTCAAAAGCTTGCATTAAAGGAAGTCTCTTATGAAGTAAAATATTTGTGTGGTGCTAGGGACCAACTATTAAAAAGACTACTAGTCACTTCCAGATGTACCTTTTGGATGCAACTTTGTAATATTGTAACTGCTCAGACCAAAATTTTCTAGGCTAGAAGCTTGCCTTGAATGAATGTATTTTTTTCTGGGCATGTATTAGGAATTTATGGGCAGAGAGATAAGTTTTTATCTATCATTGTTTTTTACACAGTACTATTTTTTTTGTTTTAAAATGTCAGACTTTGCATTGTCTTTGACATTGCGTAAGGAGGTGAAATTGTCTTAAAAATATACACTCCCCAACAATTTAAAATTTCTTCAAACTCAGGGATTAAAGAAATTTAACTCTGTGCATGCTTGCTGCATGAAGATACTCTATAGGAAGTCTTTTCTATTAGAAACTTGTAAATCAGTTGTCACTTGTAAAGGTTTATTTAGCTTTTTCTATTACTTTGCAGTCTGTACAAGTACCCATGCAGCGTGTGCATCCTATTGGAGTGACTGAATATTCATTGTGATGACTGTTGCCACCAAACATGAGAGCAAGGAAACTCTTTATTCTATGATATTTTTCATGCCCACAAGCAGTTGGGCAGCATGATTGCAAATGGTGATCTTGACTACTCTAGAGGCAACTATGGAGAAGAGGACACAAGAAAGTATATGGAAGAATAGGTTTGACATGGGGTTGTTTAGGCAGCAGACATGAGCTGAAGAGAGAGACCTGGACTAAAGTGGTCAAAGACTCAGAGCCGGGCAAGCAAAAACACAGTAGAAGTCAACCATGGAGATTGGAGCAGGTGGTAAACCTCAGCCCAACCACCTTGGTTAGCAGAACATACTCCTTCAATGGCTGGCATAGAGCATAAAAGTCTGACCTTTCTTCTCTTATCAGAGGTAGGAGAGTGCCAGGAACATGGTAGAGTTGCTTGCCCTGTACCTAAATGCATGTTATTTTCCCCTGTTAGGAGGAGGAGGACAGTGAGCTTAGTCGGACATTGGACTCAGGACAGCTGTTATTGGTCAGAAAACATCTGTGAAATCTATGAGTAGTTCCTTGTCTGACTTCAGTTCTTGGTGTGAGAAGGGTGACAACCTGTTATTCCTTCAAGATGCTGTCTCTTCCCAAGGGTTGAGCCCTGTGGTGGATGTATGGGCTCCATCCCACTGGTAGGCTGTGTAGGTTTGCGTGTGACCCTCTGATATGAGGTTTTTTCAGTATATGTCTTTTAAAGTTAGGAATCTGCACACAGCTCAGTATTGAGAGCTTGTCACTTGCTACATGAGAGAAAACTCAAGGATTTCCTGGCAAACTTTAATTTTCTCTGCTTTTAAAATTGATTAGGTTTTGTAAATTACATGCTATCATTTGTCCCTAGGGAAACTATCTTATTGCTTATTTTGTAGTATTTTTTATGTATGTCTCATGCTGTTGCTTTGTTGGTATCCTTTCCAAATCCTGCTTTGAAGACAGATTGCAAGAACACAACTATTTTGGGGGAAAGTTTTGTACTCGAAGGTGAAGATTTTTTGCTTGTGGCAGACAGGTATATTAAAAAAAGCAAAGAACAACAAACATATAAACCCCCCTAAACAAACAAAAACCAAAAAACCCCATTTGAATGAAAGAAATATCCTGACAAAGATCTGTCAAGCAGAAAGCAGGATGCTCTTGAAAAGCCTAAGACTTTTGGGAAAGATTTAGCTGTAATGATATTAAGAATTGTTTGCTGTTTTGACATATGAAAGTCATACCTTTAACTTTTTTTCTGTGGAGCTCAATTAAGATTTTGGTTTTTATTAGGATGGCGTGAACCCTGATGTTGAAAAGCATACTATGGTTCTGGGATTGGGAACTGTACCAGTTAATTCCCTTCCTACCGGAGAAAAAGTTGATAGAATCATTTCTTTGGGAGAGGTAATGTCAATATTTTACATTTGTTTTAGCATGCATGGGATAACTTTTTCCTCCAATGCCTTTAGGCATGTGGAAAGTTAGGCTACATGTGATTCTCAGGAGTGCTGTTTTCTTGGATATCTAGAATGAAATAATGGGATTACTCAGCGAAGTTCTTCTAAAAATGTTTTCACAGTGGGGTCTTGCAAAGTAAGTATGAAGTTCATCACTTTCTAGAGCAAAAAAGTCTGTCAGAGTGTGAAAGAAAATTACGAGAGGAGGAGAAAAGCAAGACACTTGCAGAAGAAATAATTTCTTTCACGCTGCTCTCTGAGTATGTTTTTGCTTTCTGCGGAGACTATTGAAAATGTCTGAAATAGGTGCAAGGGAAAGGTGTTCCAGAGATGTCATTTTATGAGAGAGAGTACTGTTCTGGTTAGTATCTGGTGACTCTGTTGATGTCATAACCTCTGTTTAGTAGTTCCACCTGTATAATTGCTATCAGTTGTAAGATGTGTTCGCTCTTTTCACAGGGACAAAGTCTGGATATGAGTTTGAAAACTGAAGAGAGGTGAGTGGGAACCTCAGAGTCCTTTAAAAATGAGGGAAGGGCCTTTATTCTCATAGTAAAGGAACTGAGTGACTCTCCTCAATGTTCTGGTGAGATCTCTTCTCTCCACTGATCTTTTGGGATAGAATAAAAGAAAATATCTTTGATTATTTTTCTTCTTAAAGCTCTGACTCTTCAATTTCCAAATACTATCTAATGTACTGGTGTCAGTACTGCTGAGAGCTGTACAAATTTTGTGTTCCTAATACTTAAATGTAAAATAGCTGATGATGTAAATATTAAGTAGTTTTGTTAGGTACAGATACTTCCCAAAATATATTCAGTCCTGTACTGACAAATAGGAAAGGACACCTCTGTGTGTGAAGAGCCTGAAGTATAAAATAGATGCAGGGCACAAGAAAGGAGTAAAAAGGAAAGAATAACTGAAAACCAAGCAGCTGGCTAGTAAGTTGATAAGGTCATTTAATATACAGTCATCTGAAGATTCTGCTCACCTTTTATGAACTCATAGCAAGTTAATTGAACTACAATTGCAGTTGCCCCCTTCTGCCTCTTAAGTTCAAAAATTTCTGTTTTAAAATTGCTTTTCCCCTCATTTCACCATTCATATCAATACAGTGATGTCAGTTGCTCCTCATACAATCTTCTTCACCTACTGAGAATATTTTCTTCCTCTGTGAAATTCCTGAAGCTTAATTTGAATACTGTTTGATGCAAATTTTGAATTTAAACATTAAGGGAGAAATACAGTATGGAGAAGTTTCATTTTCAATTCCAAAAGCTGTTGTACAAAATAGCTGGTGTATATACTAAAATTTCATCTAATAGTTTGATCCAATAATTCAGATCAGCACCCAGATTTTGTGTTCAAAAAATTTCTTTTCATGCAAATTACAAATCCTCCAAAATCTGGGTGTATTTTTGCTTGACTTCTATTTCAGCACTTGGGATCTTGATATACGTCTGGGTTTCGACCTCTGTAAAGAGGAGAGAGAATTTTTGGACAAAAGGAAGAAAGTAGTTTCTGAGGCACTGAGAAAGAGTCTTCACTTAAAGGAATCCCCTCCAAAAGATGAGGTATTGAGCACGGTGCTGTAGTGAGATTGATAAAATCCTTTATGCTTGGTTGATAGAGGGTGTAAGAATCTTTGCCTATAACAGAAAACATGTTTTGCATTCACTGTGGTGTGAGATAGGTCCCTGGTATGTTTTAGTTTTGAAGTCTCAAATGTTGTTATATTTTTTAAATTTTGAGGGATGTGTGTGTGTGTGTTTTGGAATGCAAAACATTGAAATTTCAGAATGTATGCACTTTCTTTTGTTGAAGTCTTGTATCTTGGGTTTTAGGCTTGGAACTGTGATGGGAAAGTCTGTTTCAGAATGTTTAAATTAAAGCTCAAACCACAGGAATAGCTTCCTAATTGCTTATTTGAGGACACTGTTATGTCTACATAGGCCATGGCCCGATGCCTTGCTTGGTGGTGTTTGGCTGCTGTTATAAGAATAGTTGCCTTTTTTGTGCTTATACATATATTGTATGAAAGTAAATGTGTGATAGTATACATAACAGTTTCAGTAAGTGACTGTCCCTAACTGACCCTGCTGTTTTATAGTAAACAATATATTTCAATTACAAAATAGGGAAAGGAGTTCTGCTTGAAATAAACCTGAAATCACTTGAAAAGTAAATAGAAATATTGATTTTTGTATTTTTATTTTTTTTTTTAATTTGAGTGAGACTTGAGTGGGATTATTTCTATAATTCATTGGCAATCAAAAGTCTGTGGTTGTGACTCCTGACTTTGCTGTCTGCAGGTTCCAGTCATAGCAGTACTGGGGTCTGGAGGTGGGATGAGAGCACTGACGTCGTTCTATGGCAGTCTTGCTGGGCTTCAGCAACTGGGCCTTTTGGATGCTGCAATATATCTGTGTGGGATTTCTGGCTCTACTTGGTAAGCTGTATGCAGTGTTGGCTCCAGAAACTTAGTGTTAATGCAAAGTAAAACCAAAATTGCATTTGTACCATCTGTAGTCAGACAGCAAAGTCTAATATTTTATCAGTTTTCACCTGTAAGACTCCTGAAGAGTTTAAGGGATTCATTATCATGTCCAACCCATGCAGCTGCTGGTTAAATTTATGAATCTGCTGCAAGTCTGACAGTTGAATATTAGAATGTATTACATCAATAAAGCTGCTCAGAGCACTGACTTAAAAAACCCTCCTCCCTTCTCTACTCTTGCCAAGACGATAACTGATGTGGTGCAAGTCACTGGAAACATGTCCACATGGGCCGCTATGTCATCACCTTCCAAAATGATGTAAGTGGCTGAAGAGAGGCACAGCACTGTTTTGCCTTTTGGTGAACTGGAGCAATGTGCTGAAATGTTAGACATGGCTAGAATGTTTCAGTATCTCAGTTCTTGAAGTCTGTGATGAAGTCATCCCTTTTAAATACACGTTGCTTTTGTGAAATGATTTCACTGAGGAGTTGTGCAACCTGACAGTGTAACCCTCCCTTCCAGACCTTTGTGTGTTAAATTAACTCCTATGTACCTGGTTCTCTTCCACTGACCTTGTGATCTGGCTGGCCTCTTTTGACTCAGAGACACTTCCAAACAAATGTAGCCAATGGTCCAAACTAGTTTTTTCTTTAATCAGACCTGTGTTCTGATGAAGGCTATGGCCTTTATTGCTGCATGCAGTAGCACCCTTGCTGTCAGCCAGTCTATCATAGTTGTTATGGTCTGGAGTTAACTCAGGTTTATGAACTGGTTTATCTGTGCCTGCATATGATGCTTGGAACATCCTTGGAAGGCAAGTTATCAACTGGGATGAAGTTGTCCTGGAGGTGTCAGAGTGTCCAGCACATTTTAGAATTCAGAGAGCCTTTATTTATGGACTCTCTACTCTTCATGATGTTTTATCTTTCAACTTCTCAAGTGCTGCAGCACTAATTATAACTAGCTAAAAGTATTCTTTACACGAGGATCTTTGTTACTGATGACATTAATATAAGCATTTTCAGGTGTTTATCAACACTGTATCAAGACCCCAACTGGTCACAGAAAGACCTTCAAGATGCAATCAGAAGAGCTCAGGATGCTGTGTCCAGCAGCAAAGGAGGGGCATTTTCCCCAGAACGACTGAAATACTATTTCCAGGAGCTGAATGCAATGGAGAATAGTGGACGGAAAGTTTCCTTTACAGATTTGTGGGGCCTTATTGTGGAATTTTTCCTACAGCAGAAGGTAAAAGGGTTTATGTTTGGATGTGTACTGCTTTTTGTCTTCTGGGTGGGAGCTCTACATACCCACGTGTTTTATTTCAAGAAACCAATTACTCTCCACCTTTGTGAGCTGTTCTGGCATAGACAGTGTTGTGCAATAAATATAGTATCTTCTTTATTCAAGAATTTTCAAGTCATACAGATCAGTGCTATAGAAAAAAAAGCTGTGTTTTCTTGGAATGACTGTTATTAAATTAATAGCTTTTGTATTGGACAGGTTAAATCGGAGAGAATGATATTAGTTTTGCAGAATGGCATTACTGTGCAGTATTTTCTATGTAACTGAGAATGGAAATCAGAGGGATATTGAGTTCATTAATAACACTAGGCATTCTAAGTATGCAACGGCAGAAATATTTTGGCCAAATCTAACCATGTGTCTCGACAGTGGGACAAAAAGGGACTTTGAATTAGTAGTATTGTTAATCAGAAGTGCTAAGCAACAGCTTCCAGTTATCAAAGTATGGGTACAGAGCTTGCCTAAGTGTGCTTCTTCTTCCCTGCTTGTGACCAGGAAGACCCATCAAAGCTGTCTGATCAGCAAGAAGCAGTGAAATGGGCCCAGAACCCTTACCCTATCTATGCAGCTGTCAATGTGAGACCCAATATGAGCAGTGGTGACTTTGCAGGTATATAGAAATTTATTTCTGTTTGCTAAAATCAATAAATTCCTTTCACCTATCCAGTTCCTTGGGTAGTGAGCAGCTGACAACAGGAAATGTGGCTCAAGCAGCAGTTGGTAGTGCAAGAGGCAACAGGATACTGATTGGCAGAGTGTTATCATCCTGATAGCAAATGTCTTCATCATGGCTAAAATAGAGAAATGAGATTCAACATTGTTGGCCACTCCACATGTTTTGCTAGAAACTGCCTGAAATTTTCAGGAGCTGAGAAGATTCCTATAATACACGTCTGTGTCTGAATCAGAGAATTAGAGTCCTTAGTAATTAAGTGACCACTTTCTTTTAAAGTCTCAGAAAAATAAATAGTTTTTGTAGCATTCATGTAAAATGATGGATTGACCACCTTGTAGTTTGCATCATCAAAATTATGGATTTTAGAAGCTTGAGTTCTTACAGTAAAAAAATGGAAGGCCAGTCCTTCACTGAAACTTTAAACATGATGCAACAAGTGGGGATAGATACAGGAGACACAATCACAAATGTTTATGTCCATCTGTGTACCTCTAGGGGACTTTTGTTTATTTTATTCTGGAGGAGTTTGAATTAATTTGATGTCATATGAATTTGTGAATGAATTTAATTTGATCAAACCTGCCAGAGTTCAAGAAGCATTTGGGTAATGCTTTCAGACACATGCTGTGTTTTTTTGGATTGTTCTGTGCAGGGCCAGGAGTTGGACTTGATGATCTTTCTGGTTACCTTTCAGCTATTTGTAGAAATCTTTCAGGCAGGAGGGGACTTTTTGATAGGCAGACAATGAAGACTGACACTGTGGGCGAATCGAGTTTTCAAGTTAGTACGGTAGTAGTTTCTGAGAGATGGTATGTAGTGTGAAGAAAAGCTGAGAAAAATGAAGTAGCTTCTGTTTGGGATGGAAAAGGGAGCCATCAAAATGGTTTAAAGTAAAAGTAAAATAGGCAGCTTGTTTCTCTAGTGGCAAACTCAGGATGGAGCAAGATGGGATGAAAGCCTGTACAAGAGTTTTTGTTAATAATAGATGATTTTTTTAATTAATAATAGATAGAGGCTTACTGAGAAGAGAGGCAGGGAAATCCATAGTGATCATGAAAAGTGGAGTGAAACTCCCTTCTGCCTCCCTTTCATGAACAATACCAGATAAATATTTTTGCTTATGTTTCTTCTGAGATGAGTAAATATCCTGCTGACTTGTTCTTAGAATGGTGTGAGTTCACTCCCTATGAAGTTGGATTTCGCAAATATGGAGCTTTTGTCAGAACAGAGGACTTTGACAGTGAGTTCTTCATGGGACGACTTATCCAGAAACATCCAGAGCCCAGGATTTGTTTCCTACAAGGTATGATCTTATGATAATGATTAAAATGAGGAGATGGAAAGGAACCATGCTGCTTTCAGGACTCATGGGCTTAAGTCCATACCTTTTTGTCCCTTGCTAAAGAACTTGAAGTAAAAAATGTCAAGTCTTTCTCCAGAGTTTTAGGTATTGGTTCATAATATTACAGTCTGATGTCCTGAGTCTGCAAGATGACTCTATTATGAGCTGCCTGTCAAAAATGTCTGCTGTAGGTCTTCCCCTACTGTCTTTTTGGTGTTTTTCTCTAGGAAAAATTTCCGCGTTATATTTTTAAATCAGAATTTTTTACATGATTAACTCAAACATCACCTGTTAGAATAGTAGGGATCAAGTGACAGCCTTCTCCCATGACAAATGGCAACGGAATTATAGACCTTTTGGTTACACTATGTAAAGCCTTTTGAGTACTAAATTCTTCCACATGTCTCCTGCAGGAATGTGGGGCAGTGCTTTTGCGGCAAGCTTGGATGACATCTGCCTGAAGGTGGTTGGTATAGGACTGAGCTTTCTAGATTCTTTCAAAGATGTTATAAAAGTTGTAGGTAAGAGCATACATGAAAACAGCTGGATTTTTCAAAAGATTGCTGGTTTTGGAATAATCGCAATAATATGACTCAAAAATGTGCTGTGTGTAGTTTTCAAGAGTTAGCATTAAGGATGGATTTAGACAGATCTCTCTTTTACCATGTGTTATTCCCTTTGTTCACACATAAAGTGAAGAGAGGAATTACATTTTCTTTAATACACTTTCCTTTCCTTCTTTTTAAAAAAAATTGTATCTGACTTTGACTATAAATTTGGACGAGTTCTGGGAACTGTCTTAAACACATATTGCAGTGCAGGAGTTGTAATTGTGAGAATAGGAAGAATAGAAGCTGGACTGCTAAGCAGGAGGTGGAAAAAAGGCTTTCAGTTTCTCCCTTGTCCTGCTTTTTGTAATTTTTGATAAGCTGTTTGTATGTTTATGCACTGATCTCCATTTATACATTGCCCCCCAGCAGTGAAAAGGAAGTGTTTTAAAGGCTGAAAGTTATTCCTGTGCATAGTTATAGCCTTATAGTAACTAGTGGAAGAAGAGATTTTTTCTTCTCTGCCTTTGCAGCCCTAGTTGGCACCCCACCCCACCCTTTTTGTTGTTGTGTAACTGTAAATGCTACTGTGTGTGCTTGACTGATGTTGTCTTATGTGACAGAAATTGTTGTCACTTGGTAACAAGGGTTTTTCTTTGTGTTTGTTTGAAATTAATATGGGCAATGATTTATGAGTAATGCTATATACATTAAACAGGGCATGTAAATCATACAACTATGGCATATGCAGCTCATTTACATTTCATTACAGTACTCTTATTGGAGGAGAAATTCAGCCCTAGGACAGCTGGTTAAATATTCTAGAAACAGGTCTGATTGAAATATTGGAGCTGGACAAGCATTTTGTTTGTGTTCTGCATCCTTCTGTGACTTCTGCAGATGACTGCCGAAGATTCCATTTCCGAGACCCAGCACGACTGAAGACTCGCTTGGTTATACCTGGGGGCCCCTTGCTACAAATGTTTCAGGATTTCTTCAAGTCCCGGGTCACATGTGGAGAAACCTTCAACTTCATGAAGGGATTGTATCTTCATAAAGATTATGTTAACATCAAGAAATTTGTGACTTGGAGAGGTAAATGAATCTGTCTGTGTCTGGGATATTAAATAATATGTTAATACTTTGTCAGTATCACAGAACATAAGTGAGCTTGACTTTGTTCTGCTGAAGTCAGGAAGTATACCCCTTCTTACCCCATAGCAAAAAATTTGATCCACTGTGTTTGTTCTGTCATATAAGACTTCACAGGTCAATCTCAGATAATGGTGCATATTGGAATGTCTTTTTTCTTTTTATAACACCAGCATAAGCTTTGTTTGTTGCTTTTACTGAGAGGTGTGTAATGAACCAATATAGTTACTTGCGTTACTTGGAGTATCTTACAGGTACTCATCTGGATGCATTTCCCAACCAGCTGACCCCCATGGAAGAGAGCTTATATTTAGTGGATGGTGGCTTTTCTATCAACTCTCCCTTTCCTTTGGTACTTCAGCCAGAGAGGGATGTGGATGTTATCTTGTCATTCAATTTTTCCTGGGAAGCTCCATTTGAGGTGAGAGATGTAGCAGAACATCATTACATGAACATAAAAGCACAGAATCATATTCAAAATGACAGCAGATCAGTTGATGTTGAATACACACTCTAACAAATAAATTAAAATAAATCCTTATGTCTTTCATGGAATCATAGAATAACCTGGGTTAGAAGGGACCTTAAAGATCATCTAGCTCCAACCCCTTTGCCATGGGCAGAGACATCTTCCACTGGACCAGGCTGCTTAAAGCCCCATCCAGCCTGGTCTTGAACACCTCCAGGGATGATGAGTCCACAACCTTTCTGGGCAACCTGTTCCAGTACCTCACCACCCTCTGAGTAAAGAATTTCTTCCTAATATCTAAACCTACACCCTTTCAGTTTAAAGCCATTCCCCCTTGTCCTATCATTACATACCTTTATGAAAAGTCCCTCTCCAGCCTTCTTGTAAGCCCCCTTTTGTACTGGAAGGTGCTATAACGTCCTCTCAGAGCCTTCTCTTCTCCAGGCTGAACAGTCCCAACTCTCTCAGCCTGTCTTCATAGGAAAAGACATTTCAAGCATTATTTTTCTCTCCTTTTTCCTATGAAGGTCATGAAGAGATAGAAAGTTGACAACTATAATAAGATTCAAAAATTTTCAGAAGCCTAAGTAGATTGTTATGTAAAATAAGAGCATTTGTTTGGCTCATTAAGCTCCTTGTTACTTTGATACACACCTCTAAAGGAAAAGTGGTTATTGGTGATTTTCTTCATGCAAACAAGCTATTTTATGTATATAAAAGTGTTCATTTTTAAGTGCAGAAAAGTCAAGGTGAATAGATTTAGATACATAAAAAATTTCAGCTGCAACCTGTTGATGTTTGCTAGCAGTTCTCAATTCTGCTCTTCATTCTTCTATATCACCATCCAGAGAAATTGTTTCTGCTGATTTGAAGCTGAGGTTCTATCACATTTCCCCCCCCCCTTTTTTTTTTTTAGACAAAGTCTCTTTCCCTTTGAGAATTGTAGTTAGATGATCTTAGAGGTGTAGCTGGTATTCTGTTGCAATTATTTTTTTATTTTTTGACAACAGGTTTTAGAGCTGACTCAGAAATATTGTGAGGAGCGTGATATTCCTTTTCCAAAAATCAAATTTAGTGAGGAAGATGAAAAGAAGCCAAAGGAGTGTTACGTGTT
Source organism: Lepidothrix coronata (assembly GCF_001604755.1). Lineage (NCBI taxonomy): Eukaryota > Metazoa > Chordata > Aves > Passeriformes > Pipridae > Lepidothrix > Lepidothrix coronata. The sequence continues at coordinate 1,361,830 of NW_016690181.1, forward strand.
TGTGGATGATAATAATCCAAAGGCTCCAATTGTAGTCCATTTCCCATTAGTGAATGACACTTTCCAGAAATACAAGGCTCCAGGTAAAGGAACTATATCTTAAAGAGCTCTTGTAACAATCTTTTGGGTGTGTTGATGGGGAAAATTCAGTGCACTCAGTGTTCCTCTTTTCATTCATCTTAGTATTACCCTGTAATTATTAAATTGTTATTTACCTTTAAGGCGGAATGAATTTCCACTAGTTTTTTGGAAGGGAGAGTGGGAGAAGAGGCTGACAAAAAAATAAAATCTAAGTGCCGAAAGAATCAAAATTAGGCTAAATTTTTGCTTCTTTCTGAACCTTTCTGCCCTGATACTTGATTCTCTTACTTCTAGTTACTCTGAATATATAGGAAAGAACTAATAATCAGATTAGATAAGGAGTTCATTTGTTTACTGAATAAGAATAAACCACTAAGCAGCAAGGTATTGGGGACCAATCTGTATGTCAGATCATGTAACTCATGTTAAGTGACCTGTGCCCCTGTAGTGTGAGATCAAGTGATAAATGATTCTTTCTTCATTTAATGTGATTCATATAGGCTGTAAAGTCTATCAGGCAAGAGTGCTGGGAAACATGGAGCTATTTACCTTTAAAAGGAGACAGGCAAAAATCAATGTCCTTTTTCTCCTATGAGGGAGAAAACAGCATCCTGAAGAAAACTGTTGGAATACATAGAAAAGAACATGCAGGACTGGTGCAGGCAAGGGGGATGTAAGGCACACTGTTAATGCTGTCTATATTAATACTGTAATGATTGCCAGACCCTGGCTGCATTTCCTCATCAAGATGAAGAGTTTCAAAGTGTTAGGCTTGAATGTGACTTGAGACTTTCATTTCTCTAACAGCAACAAGCAAAGTGTTATTAGCAAACTACTTTAATGTTCACCTTTCGAAATGGTACTTAAATTTAAGTGGCAGGGTGCTAAAAAAACGAGTTACCATATTTTAAAGAGTTTATACTAACATCCTAAGGGCAGTTGAACTCATGATGTGTCTTTTATTTTAGTGCAGAACAGTACTTCCAGGAAGAATTGAGCTTTATATTTCCTATTTTAAGCATGTTTGTAGATGAACTAAACAATTTATCACAATGGAAATGTATTTTAGTACTGTATTTTGGAGCCTAGTGGAAAGAGGCACTAAATAATAGCACTTTGCCTTCAGCTTCCAGATATTTTGGAAGGAACTGAAGTCTCTGCAGAGGAGCTTTGGGGAAAAAGTTAAGGTTCAATAGAATTATCTGTGATTTACTCCTAACGGAATTGAACTAAAAGGAGTCTACCATGGCTGGGGGGTTTTTTGTGATTTTTTTTTTTCTTTCTTGTTGCAGGAGTTGAACGTGAGTCAGAAGAAGAGAAATCCTTTGGTGACTTCATCATTGAGTCAAAGGATTCTCCTTACCGTACACTAAATTTCACCTTTGAGCCATATGATTTCAGCAGGTTAGTGGAAGTGAATCGCTACAATGTTCTGAACAGCAAGGACACTCTCTTCAAAACCCTAAACTTGGCTCTGCAAAGGAGGAAGTTGAAGAAGGTCATCAATAAGTCCAATACATGATCAGCTTCCAGAGCTGAGGATGCAGAGAGGCTACAGTGTAAAAAACCATGAGGTTCAAGACAGAATATTGAAAATGAATAGCTGGGAATTATCTTCTTGGCAAGGGAGTAGTACGTGTGACACTGAAAATTCATTCCAGATGATGTGCTCTGATGAAAACTCAGGGGATATACCGTACAACATGGATGTTGCTTCCTTGTGTGGGGAAGAGTAAGAAATCATCTAGCCCAGTATCTCAATTTACAGTGGCTGATACCAGATGATTAGGGAGGTCTATTCAAACAGTTCCAGCATCTGGAGAATAATCTTCCAAACTCCAGTAAGCAATGCACCTCTTTTTGTCAAAGATGTGTTAGTGTTTGGGGAAACTGATTTCTTCTGTACTTTTATCTCTCCTGCTTTTTGAATCTCTCTTCATGAAATTTTACAATTTACATCATCTTGCAAGTAATTCCACAGATACACACACACTGAGAGAGATGTGTCCTTTTGCTTTCAACTTGTTACTGGATGATGCCTGCATACTTTCAAGACTGAACAATGATTACTTGCTTTCTATTTTTGCCATTCACGATTTCAAAGATCTTTGTGATATTTCCTTCCTACCCTTCTCAGGGATTTTAATGACTTTTAGTCTACCAGAACTTCAATATTGAGTACCTTATTTTCATAAACAATTTGTTTTTGAGGAAATAAATATTCACTTTTTTATGTTTAACAATTAAAAACACATTGTGGGATTGTGTTGCTTCTTCCTACCGTTTGATCATCATGAGATGATCAAAGTGTGATGAAAGTACCATGAGTCTCGTCTTTCTCTTTGTGTATAAGAGGAAGGAAGGCTCCTTTGAAGGGTTCGAATTAGATATTTTCTGCCTTACACTTCAGTGTGCAGTTCAACCAGACCTTTGTTGGAGGAATTTGCGTGTCTATATATTTCAGAAACATCAATAGTCAAAGTAGGCACAACTTAAAATTGTGAATGAATAAAACAATGTGCTGCAGTGCTGTGGGATGGAATTCACCTCACTTTGCATAAAGCTCAGAGAAAAGGACTGAATTATGCAGTTGGAAAATATGTGGTACAAAAATATGTTAGACAAAACAATGACAAACAAGCATTGTTTACTTTTGTGACTTTTACACTGAGTTGAATGTACTGATTCTGTATTTGAAAACTGGAGACAGGAAATTTGTCTTATGAAAGAATGTAAAGACTTATAGATGAGGATGATTCTTGATACATTTTTAAATGTGTTTCTCTTTTAATAAATATTAGTTTTTCTCACGTGCTTTTCACAGTTTTTCTTATAAACACTTGTCTTGATATATTTTTCCTCATTTCAATAAAAAGTAAGCAAGGAAGTCAATGTAATACTATATTGCATAGTTTCTTTTATTGCATCAGGATACTTGACAGTGGGATAACAAGTTACTGAGTCCATGTCAGGCTGGTGTTGCACAGCAGTCGAAAGTAATCTTTTCATTGTGAGACTTCTCTCTGAAGAAGCATGGCTCAAAATTTATTTTTTAGATCTGTTTCAAATTGTGCCTTCATCTGGGTGATCAAACTTTCTTGATATCTGGAAGGATGTATCCTTTATGTTCTTAGCACTTATTTACTTAAGCTGGAATAAGAGAAACAGCAACTTAATGTTATAATTTTCCTTTATAATTGGTGCTGCATGACTACCCACTCCGTAGGAGTTCTTACTTATTTTACTTTGCTGAGTTGAACTGCGTAGTTTGATTTATTTCTACGTTTTTGTTTTCGAGGTTCTTTCCTAATTGGAGATGATTGGATACTGTGGAGATATAGTATTTAGGTACTACCTAATAGACGGGAAGGTGAAATGTTTTTCTCCAAAATTTCTACTGAAAATGTACAGGTACAATGGAGCTACATAAGGCACAGCTTCTCTGTAAGGTTTTCCACAGTGGCAGAGCTTCTTTATTGGAACCAGATATGGGGTCCTAATAGTTAATTTTAATTTCCTAAACTTATGTTTAAGTAGCCACCTCATTTGAAACTCCATGTTGTGGCAGGGGAGTTATCCCCAAGTCTGTGCATTTACTGTATGGCATATGTTCTTCAGTCTTGTTAAGATGCATCTTGTCTTGTAGGAGGAATGTGTGTTTTCTCATTGCATTTTAATTCAAGCCCAGTTATTAAGGAGAGATCAGCCTGGTATCCCAAGTCGAAGGAACGTTCAGAAGAAATGGGAAGCAGGTAAGTTTGGAGTTGGTTTGTTTGCTGTTTGGTTTTTTGGGGAGGGTTTTTTTTTGGTGTTTTTATCCTGGGTACCAGGGTTAGAGCTCTCTCACAAAGGACTGCCAACTGGGAAAGGAACCCTGATAATGGGAGGAATGAGTCAGCTTTTTTTATCTGAGGAAGAGCTCTCATGGGTGCTTAAGTCTTGCTCTTGCCATACTTTTACAGGAGTAGGTATGCATGCAGGCTGTATGTTAGCCTGGAAACAAGATGTATACAAAAATAGCCTGCAGACTAACCTATCTTTCTCATATCCTAACTTTATTTCAAGTGTGGTGTCCTGCAGGACATGAACTGCTTTGGAACACTATGAAGTTTTACTTGCCAGATTTTTTTCTTTTACCAGGATGTACAAAATGAAGTGGTGCCCTTGAGGTAGTCTTTACTATGTTGTGGTTGTGGCTTTTGGTTTTAGACAGAAAACATTTATCGTGAGCATCTGGGAAATGTTTTGTGGCTCTGTTTTGTGGTAGTTTAGGGAAAGGGAAGTTCATATCACTTTTCTTGATTGTTCTGTCACCGTCTGATTAATTACCTGGTGGATTTAATACAACCCTTTCAGTCTTTTTTATATATCATGCAAGGTCCATTGAAACACTTTTTGGGAATTTCATCTTTCATAAAAAACTTATCATAAAAGAATTTCTATATTCCACAATTAAATGAGGTAATATGTACACAGGCACATACTTTGGAAGATTGTTGGATAATGGAGGAAGAAAACCCCACAACAAATATTTTGTTGATTGGTGTTCTTGGTGTTGAGGAATACATTCAGTGCCAGCAGCTCAGTGTGCAGCAGCAGTAGAGCTGTAGGTTCTGGGGGCAGGAAGCCCTAGACAAGAGGCTGTGACCTGGCACCAACCCTTTGCACAAAAAAAGGCACAGGGACCTGTGGCCCAGCCAGGTGACTGAACACTCAGAGACAGCAGGAACCAAGGGCTCAGCAGGAAGAACTGAAACTTTCATGCACTTAGATTGTGAGGGTATAAAAAAGCCCAGGGGGGTCCTTTGTTTGGGATCCCTCCTCAGAGGCACCAGCTCTGATTGTTTCTATGTTACTGCACCGTGAATAAATTGCTTTATGGAAGGACACATCTGAGACTCTGCTAAGGGAAACCTGTTTTTGAGCTGGTAAGGAAATCTGTTCTGATTGCATTGAGTGTGGGTTTTGCAGGGAGTCAAGCAGGGCAGCCGTTGGCTCACTGGTGCTGCTCATTGTGAAGGGGCTTCAATCCCAGCAGTTAAAATCTCTGGTGGTGTGTCACTGAAAACCATCAGGAAGAAATGAAACCCTCCAACACTATCTTTTAAGTGACAGTGAGCCAGGCATTACTTTATTCTGGCCAGAGATATGTAGCAAATCATTCTAGCTACATATGTCCCTTTCAAGACTTTTCATGTATTTATACATTTAGCAAACAAAGAAATTTACGTTCATTGGTTCTAAGTTACACAATTCTCTTCATTAATTAATATTCTATCTTTTATTGGCTATTGATCTCTCACCATTAATGCTAATTTGGTCCACGTTATTTGGTCCTCTTGTAATTCTTCCTCAGACATACATTCTCCAACTCTCAGGCTGTCATGTCATTGTTAATCTCTGTACCTTCTGATTACTCCTCCATGTCTTTGAGAGACCATAAATTTAAGATCCCAGATGTCTAATCTTCAGCTCCCTCAGGCTTTGTTTATTGAAGCTTATCAGAGCTAGTCCAGAGGAACTCAAAAGTTCAGTGGTTTAAAGATCAAGCTGACAAGAGTCTGTGAAAAGAAACTTAACCACCTGCTACCATTAATTAAAAAAAAAATTAGAAAAGTTATATAATTTCTAACACAAGTGTGACTGCCAGAATGGCTTCTGGATTGTTGGACAGGAACGTTTCCTTAAGATTGGTGAAGAGAGCTTGGACCATTTAAGCAACCATATCTTCAGATAATCCTGTTGAAATAATTTAAAATATTTTGTATTCAGCTCTCTAGAGTGTGCAGAGTCTTGGAACTACTGTTCTCCCAAGAGTGCTATCTGGGCTCTGATTTAATTTTGTCTTATCTCTCCCCTTCTCTATGTCTCAGACTGTCCAAAAGAATAAATTTTGCATGTAGCACTTGAGGACCATATATGACTGAAGTAGGTGCAGCAATGCAAATGCTGAATAGTATTAAAAATTTAACTGATTTATTTTAATTCATATGGTAATACTGTTGTAGAAATGGACACAAGTTTCTGATCCTGACTGTTCCATCTTCTATGAGTAGCTGTTCACTTACCTATCTTTTGTGTATTTTCTTCCTTTTCTTTCAAATATGTTGCTCAAGATCCCTGTCTAAACAACACTGGAGTAAAAATCCAAGTCCTACAACTTTCAATGAACCTGGATGATTGCATCTAGTTCCCAATACATATTGAGTCCAGGTGTAAGGTGGTTGTCCTTGCCCTGAGCTATTATGGATAGTCCAGGCCCTGACTGATTCTTCTTGTTGTTGGCTTTGGGCTCTCAGAAGCCTCAGGGCATCAAGGGACTCCTAACAGGAAACCAAACAAATTCAGTGCTCTGAAACTTGTCTGAATTACTACACTTGCTGCTACTCACTCCGTGGGTTCTAAGTCCAGCTGAGCAGGCTGGACTAGTGCAGACAAGATGTGAGACATGCATGGCTTATGTTTGCAGACAAAAGGTAGCTGTGAATGGGACAGAGTCAGCAGTCAGAGCAGCAAGTGGAGACAAGGGATTTGCACCATCATACAGTTCTCAAAGGGTTGCTGTCTGCACTCTGGGAATCAACAGAATATGTCAAAGGAAGTGGAGAAACTGAATTCTAAGTAACAGCAACTTTTTTTTTACAGCAGTTTTGTATGTCCTGTGGCAGGATAACTTTGTTTATTCTAGTTCTTCATAAATGTTCAAAGTGAATCATCTGTGTGATAATCATTTAAATGTGCCCGGATTTAAACACCGAATTAGCTTAATTTATATGGAAGAAGTAACAGCTCTTCAGGATTGCTTTATCCTCTATTCCAGGTAAAAGACATTTTTGTAGTCTGCCATAAAGCAATAAATTTCTGAACTATGGAGAACAAGGAAAGAACAAGGAAATATCTCTCTCTATCTACATATCTATAAAACCATAAAAACCTAGCAAAATATGGCATGAAGTTAGTACTTAAAGAAAGCTGGAATACTAAACTACTTCTTATTTTGTAGGAAATCACATGTGATGATATGCAGAAAAATAAGGTTTGACAGCCATTCCCAGGGTAATGAATTTCCAAAGGGTAAGGGAGGAACAAAGGCTTGATCCAGTTGAAAACATCATGGGTTAGTATACATAATTCGTAGAATTTCTTCATACAGTCCTTAAACATGTAAAAATTAGATTGATTACACAGAGCTGTCTTTGAAAAATAGAGACAACCAGGTTGAGAGGCTTGTGGGCAAAAACTGGAGGATGAGCCAAGAAAGGAAACCTCATGGTGTTTACTACAGGCTACCTGATCAAGGGGAAGATGAACAAGATAATACCAACTACTTCCTAAAGAATCTTAAAAAGGTGGAAAACCCACTTCCACTGAGAAATTGAAAGTGACAAAGTTATCAAGGTCAAGAAGTTTGGTTTTTTATTATGATAGTAAGAGTTGGAAGTTGTGCCAGTGAATTCAATTGACTCACACTCAAATCACTATCATCTTGCTGTAATTGTCCCTACAGCAGAATCATTTATAAAAGGGTTTATGAAAACCTTTTGGTTTTAATTTGAACTAAGTGAATTAAGCAGCTACTTCATTCTCTGATCTGATCAACTATGTTTACCCTAGAAAAAAAGCATATTGCGTGCACCTGCAAGACCACCTACTCAGATCAACAAATATTACAGATACTGCAGTCTTCCTTCTGTGGAGTTGCTAGATTGTCATGGACAGGGACCATTTTGCATTCACATTAATGATAATATTAATAATTTCTTTTCCTCCACAGATGATGACAAAGTTATGTTCTAAGTAGCTGATAAGCTTCTCTAGCTGAAGCTTCTTTTCAGCTATAGTGCTTAGCAACTAAGATTTTGTAATTAATTTCACTTGTTGTTGATGATATTGTATAATGAAACAATTCTTATGTTTTTTAATAACATGCTTTGGAAGATTTTTATAATAAGTTCTGTCGTGGATTTTTTAAGCCTGAGGTAGTGAAGAAAAAATATAAAATGGCTAATGGGATATCATACTCTATTAAGAAAACGATGACTTCTTAGGAAAAGATCTGCTTTTTTTTGTCTTCCCTTCCAGTGTCAAAGGCAAACTGCTTTGTGGCAGCAAATCTTCTGACAGCATATCCAGTCACTTCCCAAACATAGGTCGTATTGTATCTGCAGTGATTCCAAGTGGAATGAAACTTAAAATGCAAGCATCATGATGCTGTGGAGGTAAAATGTGTGCTTCTTTGTTACGTTGCTTAGGGCGGCACTGGAGAAATAGCAGAGCCAGGGTGAAAGAGGGAGCAGCATCTTGTGACAGGGGTAGCAGAGAGGGAAAACCACTGGTGGCCTGCTGTTGTGCATGTTTGAGCTAGCTCTGTGAAGCAGAAGTGTAAAGGTCTCTGTGACCTGGAAAAAGCATTGCCTGGGAAAATACTGGAGCAGGGGAAAAAAGGTGTGATATTGTCTTAAGGGTGCTGTATTTTGGAATAGGGTTGAAGAAATTTTTGCATTTCTCCAAGGAATTTATTTAGAGCCAAGCAATGTTGTTACATTGCCCTGCACTGTAAAGAAGTACAGTTCGAAGTCTTTACAGTATTATCAACTCCAGTAGATGAAAAATATTTCTGGAATCACACCTAAAAATCTTAAACTGGGATGGAAGTGTTGCTAACTCTATTGCTTTTGATGTGGCAAATACTGCAGCAGGCTCAACTTTTAATCACACATTTGTGTTCAGTTGCCAGGTGAGACACTTTAATCAACACCTTAAAAGGGAAAAAAACAATTACAGGAAGAAGTATCTAATCAGAACTCGATATTGATATGACTTGGCTTTAAAAAAGGTAGTGAGATTCAGAGATGTTGGAGGTTGAAACATTTCCAGTGGAAAAAGGGAAACACTAACACTGTTAAACAAAGCTCTGATAGTGTCTTATGTAGGACAATGCATGTTGGTTGGTCACCCATGTTTGAGGAAATTTAACTCAACAGATGCATGGATGAAGAATTATGTGTGGTAAAAGGAAATCCCACCATTTGAGATGATACCAGATGACTGCAGGTTAATTTGCTTCTCACAGCAACAATTGAGAATGGACCTGTCTGCTCGTCATGAAAGCAATCTAGAAAAGGGAGATAAAAGAAAGAAGGCCAAAGGTGGTGTGAGAACAAATATGTTAAGAATAAACTTAGACTGAACATGAAAAGGATGTTTCAGAGTTTTGTGAAATCTGTGAAAAACTTGACAATGGTTAGGCTAACTTATTGGTGGACATCTAAAGTAGAAGCTGATGAATTGATAGAACGAATGATTTATACAAAGGTAAGTCAACATTATTAAGAAGTGTTCCACTGTCACACATCTCTTTGTGATCAGAGCTCAACAACTGGTAGGAAGAGAAATGCTTATACCTCCCTAGGCTCTATATAAGCAACGGGAACCTGTACTGTTTTCTGCTTAAAATAAAAACTACTGCAGGAGCTGAAGTACAGTCTGTGGTTTAGCACTGGCACACATACCTGTGTGCTTTTTCATACTCATCACATTTTCCAAATGCAAAGGGAGTAGTGTCCTCTTAAATGACACTGCTATGACTTTCCATCTACTCCTCAAGAAGACATCACCTGCTGTATTTATAATCTTAAAATATCATAAGACAAGACCTTGAGCTACAGGAAGATTAACTTCATGAGCCTATTGCAAGAGTAGATTGTTGTATTTCGCATGCCATAGAATGGTATTTGTTACTGCGTTACTTCCTGGAATGACAGAAGGATCTTTCAGTTTCAGGGCAATTGAATTAGGGTTAACATTACAGCACAGACATGGGAAACATTCTGTTGCAAATTTCAAGCTCTGTATATTATTAACTGCAAAAATTGTTGTAGTTCTGTGGGTGTGTAATCATGCCTATGATTTTGACTATTGCATTGTTTTACCCATGGTTGCAGTCAAGCTCAAGAGTGTGTGGGATGTTTGGTTTTTCGGTTGTGGTTCAATTTTGTTTGTTTTATTTGGTTTTTGAATTTTTTTCTTTCTGAACTGTTTGTTGGGTTGCTGACCATCACAATTAAGTCAGCTCAGGTGTGCTAAGAGTTGTATGATGTCCTACAAACCAGAAATTGTGTTAAGAATTCCACAGAGAGTATGATTCATGCCTCATGTGCTTTCAACCAAGGATGTTGATGTAAATATCAGGCTGAATTTACCTTAGGGGTAAACACATAGAGCTGCAAAGCTTGATTAACTAGGTATGATAATTCAGAGGACACTAAAAGCTGATCAGAAAATTATGGACAAAAGTTAAAACTATTTTCTCTTAGAAAAACAAAAGTCCTGCAATAGCATGGGTAATTAAATTTTACATACAAACTTCAACTTTAAAACAAATAATCAAACCATTACATAACCCCAGTGGGGGAACGCTATAAAAGACTAATTATGGTTACTGTCCCTGCCTAATTTGACCATCACAAGCATTTCCTTCTACTTTGTGACAAGTAGAAATTAAAGTAGGTTTCTGCAGTACTGCTGTGAGGTTAACCAGTCTCTGTACCTTTGAAATCCATCTCCAGTGCTAAGGGTTCTTACTGGAAAGGGGCTACATGCATCTAAATCTAAACTGTAAGGCAACCCCTGTACAACTGTAGCATTGTTATGGCCTAGTCAGGATTAGTAGACTCATTGCAGGCATATCCATTATTAAAATGTAGAGTATGGGGATATTTTTCCTTTAGAATTCCACCTCAGAGCCAATCACTAATGTAGTAGAGCAATGGAGCTTCCCTGCTGTTAAGATTATTTCCCAACTCATTTTGTGTGTGTGTGTGTGTGTGTGTGTGTGGTTTTTGTTTGCTTGGTTAGTTTTTCCTGTTAGAAAATCAGAGAAGTTGAAAAGCAGAGCTGCAAATGAGAAGCTTGGCAGAGAAGTAGCTTCAGAGTGGATGGGACTGTGTTTTTCAGTGCTTTGTCAATGCTTTCCTTGCAGAAGTTAACCTGTGTTTTGTAATGAGGTGTGCTAGAAAATGTCATTTGGACAGCTACAGTCATTACTCCATTGTGAAACATGGCAAGTTTAAGCAGGTTTTATCTGCAGATTTCACCTTGGACTTTACTGTGGAACCATTACTGCATAATGGTGTATATGAGGCTTTAAGGAAAATGTTGCACAATTATAAAGGTTCAATTATAATGTGTCAACAGTATTCAAGCAGTGTGTCAGGAAGAAATGAAGGTTAAAAAAATCAGAAAAAGATGTATTCTGTTTCAACCCAAATCATTCTAGGATTCTGCGATACTTGGAGGTACATGTGGAGGTCCCTGTCCTGTAGAATTCATACTACACATCAGGAAATGGAAGTCAGCTCTGTTTGTTGTCTACGTTCTATCTGAATCTTTTGGGGTATTTATTATTTGGTCACTGTTCTGAAATGCTGGTGAATCCACTGATTCTCAGTTTTTTTCCAGATCGTTGATTATGAAATTACCTCATGATTTATTAAATAATTCAGTAGGATTTCTGAGGCCCATGTAAATCCCTGTTGTTTCTGTGTGCTCTTTCTCTTCCTACAGTCAGCCTTTAGGTGGCACTCTATCAATGGAGAGTACCACACCCGGGTACCTGCACCCGAGCTTCACCCTTGACACAATACTGCAGATGCTGCTTTCTGTTTAGAGGTCCAACACTTCTGCTCGTCCAGAGCATCTAATCCAGATGCTCCTCCTATGACAAACACAGTTTTTAGTCTCCTTCAATTCTGTGAAGCTAAAACATTGGGGGAATCAAAGACGTAGAGGTTTGCATTCTCACAAGAATTATTAAGAAGAAAAATAAAATTAATGAGATGTTACACTGTGACTTTATTAAGTAAATTCTGATTGATCTGGGACTGAAGTGTGATAATTCTTTAACAAATGAAGAAAATATGCACTTTTGAAATTGGATGAGTTCATTAGTCTAATGTGTCACTCTTTAAATGAAATAGAAAAGGTAAAATGTCATTATCTGTTATGATCCCATAGGAACTTATGAATATACCGAACATTTATTATTGTTCAGTGGAATCATGGGAAAAACTGTGGTATTTTGGAAATTCTCCATGGCTTTTGCTTTTTTTACAAGGGAGAATTGTTAGTCTACTGGAGTTTATCTGAATATCTGAATTTTTTTCTTTAAGTCCTCCTTTTATGGCATATATTCCAGTGGTAAAATTTAAATGGGTCTAATAAATTGAAGCCTCTTTTTTACTCCAAGGAATTATTCTTGGATGGGGTGAAGAGATGGTGATGAACACAGATATTCATGGCCTCTTGTATTGAGGGTTGAAATCTCTTAATTGTCTTGCACAAAGAAGATAGGTACAGACCAACCCTTCGAATAGTGGCTAGTGAGTGTCTGCTTTCCTGACTGGCAGCTGGACTTGCTCCCTGATCAATTGATACCAGCAGAAAACAACTCTGCCTTAGAGATGCTATGTATTTCATCAACAGCCATCACCCACTGCTTCTGAAGGAGATAAGCATGAGAATCTCCTTGCCCTTCTGATGACTTCTAGAGCACAACTTGTGAGGTTATTGTTTCTAAAATATCTTCCAACTAAGTATCCATTTTATAAAGCACTGCCTGTAACAGTCACAGGCAGAGGTTCTGTCAAGACTGATGCCAGTTATGCAACCAATTTGAAGTCTGAAACTTTTCTAGTAGGAATTTTTTCTTCTCCCTTTTGTAGGAGCAAAGCACAGTTGTGCAGGTGTGGGCATAAGGAGTGGTACCTCTCACTGGCAGCTGCTCTTTGTCTAAGGAGATGAATATGATGCATTGTAAGGATAATTTTAACAAACTGCTTCTTATAAGTACAATATCCAGAATAACAGATCAGATACTGCAGGCTTTTTGCGTGGCCTTTGAATGAAAGAAATGTTTCAATAACTGAAATCAGTACTGTAAGACTTGAATCTTCCTGAGTGATGTATTTTCTTCATTCTGACCTAAAGCAGAAGGGTGTGGGGAATGTGAAATATCATTTCACTGCAGATGTGAATAAAAACCTTCTCCATTCTAAAACTGTATTTTTCTCTATTTTTCATTGGATATCTAAGGTAGGTTTTAGCAAGCCAAAACATTATTGATGTTTATTATTTCACAGCAGTTTTCTTTTTATTAGATATCTTTCATAGGTCTTATCTGCATTCTCTAACTGTTATCACCTGGAAAATTCTTCAATGTTGGGAACCATCTGTTCTCAAGTCAAGTGGATAACCTGACTCTTCAGATGTGTCAAGATGTTCTCTGGTCTTGAGCTCTGTCTTTGCTTGAGGGTACAGCATTCCTAGGTAGTTGTTGCTCTTGAGACTGGCTGGGCATCACTCTGCTTGTGAGAGTTTTGTTGTGGGTGAGACACAACAACAGTTTTGTTGTGGGCTTTAGACAAAGTTTATTGGAGAAACCCTCCCATTGAGTCACGAGGTGCAGAAAGGGCCCCCTTGCTTTCTAAACTCCTTCTCGGAGAGGAGCGTACAAGCATTGCATTCCCTCTGCTGGAGACAATGACCAATCATGCTGGAGTTCAAGTATCAGGCCTGCTTGAGTACTGCCACTAGATCCAGAATCTTGCTTGCAAGGTCAGCTGGCTAAAGACCCTGTAGAATCATAGAATCATTTACTCTGGAAAAGACCTTTAAGATCACATAGTCCAACCATTAGCATAACCCTTCCAAGTTCACCACTAAACTATGTCCCTAAGCACCATGTCTACATGTCTTTCAAATATCTCCAGGGACGGTGACTCAACCACTTCCCTGGCAGCCTGTTGCAGTGCTTGACAACTCTTTCAGTGGAAATTTTTCCCTAATATCCAATCTAAACCTGCCCTGAAGCAACTTGAGGCCATTTCATCTTATCTTGTTTGTTACTTGGGACAAAAGACTGACCCCCACCTTGATAGAGCTTCCTTTCAGGTAGTTGTACAGAGTGATAAGGCGTATTGTGTCCTCGTCATCCCCCCCTCCCCTGCTGGCCACACTATGTCTGATGCAAGCCAGGATGCCATTGGCCTTCTTGGCTGCCTGGGCATACTGCCAGCCACACATAAAGAAAAGTCCAGATAAAGTGTACAAATAGTTAGGACATCATGGACATTGTTAATAGGCATTTTTAAATACTCCGTAGACCTACTAGCTGCCTTCCTTTGCTGCACTGTGTACAAGTGCTTTCCAAAAAAAAAAAGATAAAGGGAAGGAAGCAAGCTTCTAGTTGTAGGTAAATATCTAAAGTGTCAGAGTGGTATAGGATGATAATCATTGTCACTGGAGAGAGCTGGGCACTTCCAAAGACCAGTTCACTCCTTATGTGCTACCAGAGAACATTTTGGCCTGTTTCTTTTCATTAATTGGGGATGATGACCCAGATGCAGTTACAAACTCATACTCAATACTTACCTCTGTCTTCCCATATGTTTGTAGGAAAAGCCCACATCTGTAATTAAAAAAAGTAGTAACAGTGAGTGCGGATAAAGAACAAGCACTGAAGACCTCTTGAGGTCTTTTCTTCTTTTGTTTTAGAAGCATGAGAAATTCCATTGCCTGGAGGCTGATAACCCATGCCCACAGTCATGTGCTTGACTGGTGGTGTAGATCTAACTTTAGAACCTCCAATGTGGGACCACCCTTTCTCCTATGAGTCAGTGATAAAGAGGTGATATCTTCTGATCTGAGCTGAAGATGAAGGTGGATTCTGGGTGCTGTGACTGGACATTCCCTCAGCAGTGACTGGGGTCACCCCAGTAGTGCTGTTTGAGAGGAAAGTGCTCTTGAGTAATTCAATCCTTGGGAGCTGTCTCCTCAGCAGTAACACAAAGCAGCTTGTGCATTTGCTGTCATTGTCACTTGTGTCAACTCACCTCAGATTGCATTGACATACTTATGAAATAACCTGAGAAAATTGATGCAACTGCTTTGTAAATAAGGCCTAAATTTGCAATGGGAATCTGAATATTTTTTTCTGGCCATACTGAATCGTATATTAGAACAGAACTTTAACAGGGTTTGAGTACAGTTGTGCAGCTTATGTACAGCAGACAATATTAAGTCAAAGAGTTTATTTGTTGTTGTTCTACAAGAAAGATGTTTCAGGTGGAATTTTCTGTATTATCAAAGCAGGAAATGCAGCTTAATGTCTCTTGTTCTTCATTTTACCCAAATGCCTTACACTGAAAATTGCATGAAGACTGTATTTCTTATATATTTCAATCACTGTCACTTCAGATTTTGTCAGAATCTAAGTCAAAAAGGATTATGGGTTATTCAGTTTTGGGATGGCTTATTTGAGTCATGTAAATGAAGCCTGATATTTAGAGATGGTGCCCAATAGCTTTTGTTTATGCGGTTATGAAAAACAAAATCACTAGTATTTTTAGAAATTAAGCTGGACCCTGTGACTGCATTGGTGCTCAGATCAAGAGGTCTCTGTCATAGCACCTTTTTCTCAGAAGTTTTGCGAGGCTTGTGAGCCAGACTCTGAAGACTTTTCCCCCTTTGCCTTATATTTGATGTTAAATATGAGCTGTCAAATAGCTGTAGAAACCCTGTGAGAGTTTGGAGAAATCATCGACTAGCTGTCTCAAATTACTGTGAGAGGCAAGTGATTCTGTGCCTGTGTCAAAATTGATCTGGGATCTCTGCGGTCAGTGGGCACCTCCAGCTCTCACAGCTGCCTCTCAGGAGGCTGCAGAGCCTATGCTGGTTCTGCTGCAAGCGCTCTGCTCCTCTGCCACCCCAGGCTCCCTGCTGCAAGTTTTGTGGCCCAGTTCAAGTGTCTGTATGTCTCCAGACCTCATATCACCATATAGCTAGTACTGCTGAGGACTTCTGTTGTTATAATGGTATTGGTGAAATACTATATTGTCTCCTGGCCCATGGCTTCCTGACTGACTCACCTGCACCATGGTTTGTGATGCACAAGATCTTATTATCATGTAATTATCATGTAGTCCAAGAGCTGGACTACGTCTGCTCTTGGATGGGAGAGCTGTTTAGCCAGATTTCTTTTTTCTCATTATGTGCAGAATAAGCATGTGTAGTGTAGTGATATAGTGGCTTCAGCAGTTAATATTGCTTAATTTAATTTATGGAAGCCATAAAAGGCCCAAATGTGGATATTGTGGAAAGAGTGCAAGTTGAGCAGGGAACATGCCATATTATCTAACTGGATGGCTAACTTTTGTTCTCAAGAGCTGAAGAGAATGCACTGTCATCAAATACGAAAAGACTTCAGAGCCTGAGTTAGGTGATGTGATGGTTATTGTTCCCAGTGTCTTGTAACCCTGTGAGCTGAATTGCTTGTTTCAAATTAGAGAGTGTTACTTCAAAAACATTATTGATATAATCAAAGGGAAATAGGTCTGTATTTTAATAAGACTGTTCCATAACTGTTCCACTTTCATTAGAAATGGTTGAAAAATCAGGTTTTTATATTTTTTATAATAAGTCTTGCTGCTTCTAAAAAGGGTTTTCAGTCTGACTTAGTGACTTGAGAATTCTAAAAAATAAGAAATGAGTTCTAAAAAATACTTATTTCAACTGCAATTTCTCACTACTGAATAACCACTGCTTTTAGTGATTTTTAATAATATTTAATGCAATAACTGGCTTCCTATTTTCATATTTTAGTAATAGTACTAGGTACTTTTGTTTTTATGTAGTGAGTACTCTTACAGAAAAAGAGTGGGAAATTATTCTGTAATTAAAAAGAAATCAGACTTGACAATTTTAACAAGGATGTTTAAATATTTCGGAAAAAAATTGTATGCTCTTATTTGTGTTAAAGCTTACATGAGTTTCTAACATAATGTAATTGAAGGCAGCACTGTTACTAAAAACATTTCAATAACAAAAGATCCTTCTGGCTCTGCTGAGCCCTTAACATCCCATATGTAACAGAAATGAGAGAAGAAAGCAACAAGCTGTTTTCTTTAGCTTTTTACCACTGACTGAGAGCCAACCTCCATGTTGTGGTTGAAATTTGTGGTGAACTTGGTGAAAACTCTTACAGTTGTGCATCTGATTGGAAAAGTTGGTGGGAGCTGGAATGCTGCTGTTTGAATGTCCACATTGCTCCATGGTGTTAAAGCACAGGTATAGATTTTAGGACTATAGAAAGTAACAGTAGATATCAATAATTGCAATGTTCTGTTAGGTCCTTTCTAGTTTGTGAGGGTTGCAACTACCCCAGGATATCCCTCTGTGTGTGGTTATTCAAACCTCATAGTAGTGGATAACTACTTTATTTTGGGATTAGGCTATGATAGAATGTTTGAACAATCTCCTTCTTTTCCCCAAATTAACGTGTTGTCAAAAAAAAAAAAGAAAGGCAAGTCTTTTTGTGGCACAGAACAAGTGCATCATTTCTGCTTTTGAAATCAGTGGGAGGTGGAGCCGTGACTCAATCTATACAGCTCTTCTTCCCGGCCACAGTTGGTTGGAAAATACTGTGATCCAGGAGCATCTATGCGTTGGGAGGCATACAGACTGGAGCATTAGTGTTACCTTCTATAAAGCAGAGAAAATGGGATCATCGGCCTATTCCCCTTTGGTAAGAGAAAATCAGCGGTGGGGCAGGAGGATCTGTTCGAGTGTCTTGGTTGAGATTCATGAAAAGCAAGTGCTTGGGGAATTTTGATCCTTAAACGTAAAATGCATCTACAGTGGGCAAATTTATTAGTAAAAGCAGCAGATAGATGGTCTTGGTGAGATGGAGATATATCCTATCATGAAGAGTAGAAATGGTAGGGCCCCCTGATACTGCCATGGTGTATCTGAGTAGAAACTGAAAATGACTGCTGGGTCTTATTACCGGTCCCTCTCTTGGCTCTTTGTCCCCAGGATCGATTCATCCGAGCAAACCCACACAGGAAGGTTGGGATCAGGAGGAGGAATCATGAAAGGCCATATAGCACTGAAGATGAGGTACTGTACAGCTGCACGGACAAAGCTGCAGGGTATAAAGGATGGCTGTGCTACCTGCAGTCTTCCATGAGCTGTTCCTGTCTCTCCCTAAGTTTAACTGTTGCTGTTGTGAGAGGGAATATTTGTTTCTTCTGTGAGTATGCTCTCTAGAGTGCAGAACATTTTCCGTGACTTACGGATTGGGAAGGCAATGAACTTGTGGTTTAAATGCTGGGCAAGGAACTGGGAGAGCTGGATTTTAGTCTTGGTTTATTGTGGCATCATTACATGATGGTAATCATATCTCGTAACACCCAAGGCTTAGTCTTTTAATTGTTTTTCCTTTACTTTATGGAGGCATATCAGTAGATAAAATGGATTATTCCAGTGTCTGCCACTTTTCTAAACACTAATTTTTATGAAGATGAACTGGTAAAAGGTGTTGGAAGGTGCTGAATATGGTACATACTGGATAAGTTAGAAATTGTTCTGTTTTCTGAGTAATGTCTGGATGAAAAGATATTAAATAACTTAAACAAAAAATAAAAATTGTATGATGTATTTTTTCTCTCCTGAGTTTCCTGAATCTGCTCCCCAGGTGCAAAAGTATGAGGCTAAATCTTTAATAGATCTGGGAGAACAGTGAATTCACTAACTGCTAGCACTATAGAATAATAATTAGGTTTATGTCTGCGTATTTGCTTAGTACTTAAGCCATCTCATGAATGAGTTTTCTCCAAACTCCTGGACATGGGTGGTACTATAGCTGAGAATGAAACATTAATCCTCTGTATTTGGGATGTAAAGTTGACCTTTCAGCAATTTGGATCATATACTCCTTTCATTCTCTGTCTCCAGAAACACTGCTGCCAAAAATTCTGCTGAAGCTTTAGTGATTCCTGCTTTCTTGAGTTCTAGTTTTCTAACAAACCCTGGTTTATATACATATATCAGTTCTCCATGCTGTGTTAATGTGGTTTCATTTTGAATAATGAAGACCCTAGCTATGAATAACAGGTTATCTTTACTCAGTGTCACACAGTGCCAAAAAAGAGAAAACAATACAGCTTCTTCAGTCTTATGTAATTTCAGATTTGCACTGAAATGCGAGAGCTGCCTTATAGGGAGCTGTCCTATGTGTGAACTGGAAGAAATCTCTGATTTCAGCCTACTTTGTGCTGGTATAACTGAAGAGTTTTGGAATCCTGTACTGGACTGTTCCACTTCTAGAACTATTCTTGCCCTCTTTTAGTCCTTTATTTCCTTTTAAGGGTCAGGTATTTTGGTATAGTGAAGAACGTTATGGTGTTACATACCCCATAGCCAGATTGCCAGTAGCAGTGATATCTTGACCAGGGCATTCTAATACGGAGGGTGTCTTGTCCTGTTCTGCAGAAATGTTACATGGCAGATGGACAGCAGTCCCTGCTGGAGGAATGAGGGCATCTCGTTGTCCCCAGGCTGGCACACTGGGCAGTGCTTTGCTGTAATCTAAGATGCTGAAATTTAAGCAGCGAACCCTGTAGTTTAAAAGTAGCTGGGCTTTAAATGGGCAATTATTGAATGACTTTTCAGATGAAAACTATCTTGTGATATTTCTTCCTACTCCTTGCATGAAAACTTAACCTCCAAAACCTAAATCTTTAGACAACTGAATCTTAAACATAACTGGAATCTGACATGATATAATGTCAAATAAAAAGGAAGTATTTCTTCTCAGAAAATGTCTCAAATAGTTAAAATGAAAGCATATTCACTACATTAGTGAGAGATTGGCCTTTGTGATGCTATGGAATAGGTTATGTTATCTATATCTGAGTTATTTGCTAATATTGCTAATAATTAAGGCTTTTTTTCATTGTTCTGCAGCTGGAAGTACCTCAGTTGTGCTGGCTTACTGTAACAATTAAAAGCATGAGAAATGTCCGCAAAGCAGATCTGTGTAAGTATCACTGATGGTCTGCTTATAGGTTAGCAAGAAAATGACTGCCATCTGATTTTAATGCTCTTGTGCACCTGTTGCTTGGATTACAATAATATCTATTTTTTTTGGCTGAAGAAGTTGTATCTGTTTTAATTTTCATTTAAACTCGAAATGATCTGGAAAACAGTTAACAACAGAAGCTAAATAGAATAGAAGTTCAGTGTTGGGAAAGTAGTTATCCTTCCCTTAACTGGTTGCTCTGTGATATTTCCCTTTCTCCTAACTCTTCAGTGCCCCTATCCTTGATTGGGAAAAAGAAATAATAACAAAGTACTGCTGTACTAATCAAGCAACTTTTTGTTAACACAGGGAGCCAAACTGATTGCTATGTCAAGCTGTGGCTGCCGACAGCTTCATGTCAGGAAGCCCGGACAAGAACTGTACGCAACTGCAGGAATCCTGTCTGGAACGAAACTTTCCACTTCGTGATACAAAGTGAAGTAAAGGTGGGATCTGTGGCTATGATAAGGAGCAGGTGCTTTCTAAAGGGGGCATCTTCACCTGCTGCGTGCAGACTCTTTATGAGAGTCTTGAGGCTCACACAGCTTGAACTCAGTTACACTGAAGAATAGGATGGTAACAGGAAAAATGAGTGTAAGCTCAGAAGGTTATGGAACATTTGAAATAAAGCTGAATGCTTCTTTCTGTCCCAGAGCAGTTGTAAAAAACTGCTAAAATGTTTGTAGAGTTAGCAGAAACAGATGAGCAGTCAGAGTGAAAGTGATACAAGGCCTAGAGAGAGGGTCAGCATCTTATGGTATAGTAGTGCTGCATCTTCTCATGCTCTTATGGGTATTCTGAGCCTTGAGGGACTGCAAGGGAAATCCCTACAATTGAAATCCAGTTAAAAGAATTTGTTCATGTGCTTTAACTTCTATTTGCAAAGGGCTAAGTTTTTTCCCTTTTTTATTACTTTTTGCTGAAATGTCAAAATTTCTCAAGGTGGTAACTGTGAATCCACAAAAGATCTGATAAACAGCATGTTCTGTCCAGTGCATGTTACCATCGTGCCTGTCACTTAATGCTGCCTGTCCTTTGACCTCTTGTTCATTGCCAGATCTGATGACTAGGTAGTCCCTGACTCTGCAGTCTGAGCCGCAGGGGCTGTGAGCTGAGCTCCACACTGTCTCAGGAATCTGTCCACGTTGAACAACATGAGGTTTGCAGGTTGGCTCTTACTAGAGCTTCCTTTTGGGCTCAGCAGTCCCAGAATATATATTTTACCTCCTTCTCTGCCTCTCTCCTCAGAACATCCTGGAGATGTCAGTCTGTGATGAGGATATTTTTACACCAGATGATCAGCTTATGACTGTTCGCTTTGATGTAGCTAAAATCCAACCTGGAGAAAAAATTCACTTGAATTTTGAGTTAAATACAGAGGTGAGTGGACAGATAAAATAATACTCTTGCTCAGAATTTTGTCCCATTAAAGTTGTTCTCACACAGAAAGACTTTGTTAAAAGGATATAAATAAAAAGTTAAAAACAGAGAGAGCAAAAAATGAAGAAGCTGATGATTAGGGATCTCATTGCTGTTGTAGGAGACTGACAGGGGTGGGAACAAACCTGACCCCTTTCCAGGCAGCTAGGGGGTATTTTCTCTCAGCTTCATTAGGAATTTTGTCCTACTCTTTCAGATAATGTGCTTGGTAATGAAGCATTTCATTCTAATGATAGCATCTTAGGTTTTTTTTCTCCTTCTGATAAACGACTTTAAGAAAAAAGTCTCAGCAACTCTGTTTATGCTCTTTTGCTGTAGGGTTAAAAATTTCTTTTAGAATGGCTGAGCCAGCACAGAATGGACAGGCCTTGATGAATGAGAATCTCATCTGTATTTTATTTTTTCTTCTAGGTCAGTGTCTGACCTAAGAGTTTTACTTGCTGCTTGTATCTCAAAGAATATTGTGTTTGATTGTATTAAACTGGAGATAAAGAGTATCTTATTAAATGTTATGTGGGTGAAGTTGCTAAGAGGACAGGTGGAGAAATCAAACTCATCTTTTAAGAGAGCAGAATACATACTCAGTTTACTTTCTGAAAATGTAGCATTTTCTCTATTTGGAGGGTGTGTAGTAGTGGAACTTCAGGGCTTTTTCATGCCTCTGACAAGGGCTTCAGTTTACAGTTCCTAGGAACTGGTGTGCTCCACTTATTTCTAAACCACTGTGTCAGGCTCTTTGGAAAATCCTCTTGCCTGCTTTTTGTATTACTATTGCTTTGAAGAGTGTTTATTAACTACTCTTCTAGAAGGCCAGTCCTTACTAAGGATTGCTTAAGAAACCTGTTCCAGCTGGCTACAGCCTTCCTTAGAAAAAGCCTCATGTGACTGATATTGTTTGAGGTGTGATTCAAGCCGTGAGTTTGCTCTGAGGCATGTGCTGGGTTGTCTTAACCCACTGGTTTAGCAAGGTGGAAGTAGGGGAGGTCAGACAAAGTGAGCTGTGTCTCAGGAATGTCTTGGTCAAGCTGTCCTTCTTTGAATCACGATGAATCGATGCCTATGAGGCATCACAGGTTATGGTCTGTACATGGAGTTTTGGAAGACTTAGGATTATTTTTTTTTAAAGTGACTTAGTAATGGAACAGGCTGGGCAACCTTAATAATAGGTTGTACTGACACCTCTGCCCATAATGATTTCTTTCATCTATCAACGTATCCTAGAAGAAGGGCTGAGGAGGTCAGATGGGTAATGTCAGAACAGCAGGATTGCTTTGCTGTGCCTCTTGCTCACTGTGACCTAACAAGTCTTTGCATTTTTATGCTCTGGGTTTTTCACCCACAAAAACGTGACTGGGACTTAATAGAAATATAATTTGTATGAGTGTGTGTAAAACATCATAATAAGAGTGGGAACATAAGGAAAGCACTATTAGGCAAGTATTCTGAGCCATGGTCTTCTGAACCTTGTTTCTGCTGTTCTTTGGACAAGGTTGAAACAGACTGTCATTGAGTTTGGATAGTACAGACTGGTCACAATCTGATACTTTATACAGTCTTTCTTGCATCTGTGCAAGGTGACTGCTTTCTAAAATCTGTGTCCCAGCCTTCTATTACAGATTTTTGCAAACAATCTAATTCTCATGAAACTTTGGGAGAAATTAGCAAGCACAATCATCTGCTGCTGGGTTACATACCACAGATCCAGCCCTCAGAGGAGCCATCAGAGATGTCTCCTTCACTGATGTGAACTAGTAAATACAAATTTACTCTTCACCTTTACTGTAGTGATGATTTTACCATGGCAGCTGCATTATCACACTTGCCTTCGTTTTCACAGTAATTTCACAAAGTTAAAGTATGTGTGCAGCCAGACAAAAGCAATATTTTGCAGTAAATGTTAGTTGTTCTGAATATGAATGAAAAAATGTTGCCATCACTTGTCATAAAGAGATTTATATCTTCCAATAATTAATGTTTTCCTCCCTGTGGGTGATATAGAAGATCTCTCTGATACATGTTTTTTGTGTGATATTTCCTGGATTGGCAGTATCCCATACAGCAAGCAGCAAATGGCTGGAGTCAAGTAATACAGTTATTCAATCCTTCTTGTGTTGTTGATGTGTTACTCTCTCTGTTGCTATTCTTGTTCTTATATTTTTCCCTCTCTTTACTCTTGATTTGTCTCTCATGAGTTCTTTCCCTGATTCCCCTTCACAGCTCCAGTCATCTCTCTTCTTCCCTTCACCCTGGTGGTTTTTAGTTTCCAACTTGGTCCCTTCTCCCACCTTTTTTTTAATATTTAATCACTATACTCTGCAAATTATTTTGTTTTAACCAAGACACACTGCTCATTTATTCACCATACTAGATCCATTCATTCTTAAGTATGTTCTACATTATTCACCTCTTATACCTCCCTTTCTTGGCATTGACTGACTCATGCCTTATCCTACTAATAAATGCATAATGGGACCTTCACTCCCTATTCCGTGATACTTAATTCTCTTCCTTTTGTGGGGAGAGCTGGTTGGTAAACAGTAGAGCAGTGGGGAGACTTGAAATGAAAGGGTGGCCACAGAAGACTCCATCCACTTACATTATGATGTAGAGAGAGTGGGAATAAAAAAACTTTGCAAGAGAAGGTTATAAAAATTCATCAGAGCCCTATCAAAGGAAAATATTTTTTCATTCATTTTCTTTAAATTAAAAATAAATCTTATTTTCAGAACCAGGAAGAACTAGAAGTGGAATTTCTACTGGAAAACATGTGAGTAAAGCCTAAATGTTACAGAATTTGTCATCAGAAAACTGCATTTTTAGAGAGTGGTAATGCAGCACTGGGAAAATTGCCCCACATACTGGTGCTCAGAGATCGTATTTCAACATCTTCCCATGGTTGCTTTTCTCTCCTGAATTTGGTGAAATCCTTCCTTGAGTGATAGTCTCATTTATTATTTATAGCTGAGAGAGAGTGTTTATTTTGTAATTCAGCCTAAGGAGAGATGATACTGCTCAGGAGAGGTAAGAAAGAATGAGTGTCCCTGGGAGGTATGGGACTGTGACCTGACAGTGACCACGAGAAAGAGGGGAAAGATAGAAGTGCTGATGGTACTTGCTAACTAGAAAAACTGAGCTCAGAGAACTATTTGCTTTTAAAAGCTTATTTTTTATATACCCACTTTTAAATAAACCTTTTCGGTTTTGCTTTTCAGCCCAGGTGTATCTGAGAAGATCATTACTAATGGCGTACTAGTGGTAATTTTTTTTATTCTAATGGTCTTATGATATGGCAGAACTAAAGGATGTGGTTGGAATAGCTATGCCTTTAGGCATAGCCTTTATTCTGTTTCAGATGAGACACAGGTGTGGTTGTGAAGTTTTGAATTTGTTTGGGGCTGTAGTGCGTTCTGTGTTGGGAGAGACTTGGACCAGCACTCTGCCACAATGCCAGTGAGGTGCTCAGTGTTGACATGGCAGTAAACAAGGAAAATTGGTAAGGGAGTGAACCAATGTGACTGCAAGGTTGACTACTGAATGTCTACCCTGGAGTCAAAGATTCTATTCATACCATGTCCAAGTGTGTGTTGCTCCTTTGCTGCTACTTCCTCTTATGCAGCAGCGTCTTGGGAAGTTTCACCTTCATCTGAAAAGTATTAAAGTATAGGCCCATCAGTCCAGTTGTTCTGCAGAGCTGTAGGTATCCTTCAGCTCACTCTTCTGTAGATAAAATTTAAAGCATGGCCTAGCTAGGGAGAAAAATTTCTTGTGTTAACTGTTGGGAATTGAATGGTATTTAAATGTAGTGGGACAGATCTCTTATTATATTGGCTCCCTTGACAACAGTACTGCTTGCAATATTTTTACAAGATAATCTGCTTCTACAATGTCTTTATGTCTATAGACTATCATGACTCATGGCTGAGTGCAGTGTTTCTGTAGGATCCCTAGGTCCTCAGTGAGAATCCTGAACTCTTTCTGTGACCAGTGATTTTATTGCTTATCTTTTCCAGTCTCGCGAAGTTTCCTGTTTGGAAGTACATGTGAATGAAACAAAAATGAAGAACTCTTACACAGGTGAGGTTACTGATTTAAATTGTTTGTCACTGCTTTTTATGCTATGGGAAATGCAGCTGAATCTAGATAAATACTTGATCTGTTTTAGTCTCTTTTGCATCAGAGCTGCTTGGGGATTGAGGTGTTTCCTGAATTACCTAGTTGCTAATAGTGAGAATCCTCTGAAGATGGCATAACTGTGTAGCTTAAGGGAAACTGCGAAGGTTCTCCCAAGGCTGGGAGACTTGGAAACATCACTGCAGTGTGATGGAACTGAAATATTGTGGTGAGAACAGAAAGCAGAATAAGGGAGACACAATTCTCAGGAGGGCAAAGACTACAGTGGAAACTCAGGCAGTGTGAATGCTGCTAGTGGTGTCCACTGGTCTAACATATGCTCTCTGTCACTTGGCAGGGTGTCAAAAATGAATGGTTTAGATTGCTTAAAGAATCACTGGCAAAGGTATCAGCTAAAGCAGGTTTAATATAAATTTGCGAAAGTGCAAGAAAACTTGATTGCAAGGTTCACTCTATTACTACATACATGAAACACACAAAGGAAAATCAGATTAGAATCAGTCTAAAATTATTTACGTGGAAACTGGGGATGCAAAAGGCTAAAGATGGAAAAGGGTAAGGATGCCAAGGAGTGAGGGAGACCCTTCCATTGAGTCGTGAGGTTCAGAGTGGACCTCCTTGCCAAACTTAGTCTCAGACTTGATCACAGCTTATCCCTAAAGGATTTAGTGGCACTTAATCATTGTCTAATTTAACATTTACAAAATGATTCAATAGCATTTGCTGTAAGCACTAAAGTAAGTAATTTAATTATGAGTGTAAGATGGTAACATTCATACTGCACCTGCTGTGGGGTATTTAAATCAATTCACACATGCATGCACACAAATAAGTATGGACAAAGGTACCTGTTAAAAATTCTCCTGGAGGTCAGTGAAATACTTATGGTCAGATGCCTTTGCATCTCTCAGTGGGTGAAAGATTGAGCCTAGAGGACAGATCGGCCTAGACCCTATTGCCAGCTTTTGGGATCAGTCCTCTAAGTATCACTAACTTGAGAGCTGGAGAAGGCATCCTGCTTAGATGGGGATGCTGGTGCAGCCTGCTGCAGTTCAGGTGAGTTCAAAAGGCCTCACTTAGGACTGCTGTTTATAAGGTCTCAAGGTGATTGGCTTCAGCCATCATTCAATTTCCATCCTGGCTGCCATGTGTGTCAGTAGTTAGCAGAGTTTTCCTTGAAAAGTCCAGTAACAATAATATTCTTCCACCTGGGCTGTGATTCAGACAAAGTTAAGGTTCCAAGGCTGCTTATTAGACAACAGCAGTTTGTTAGGTGACAGAAGTTTGTGGGAACAGACAGTGTTTCTGATTAGCTCAAGGGGAGCTTAACTGCCCAAGAGCATCAAGGCTGAGAATTCCTGAGATAGTAGCGAGGCTCCAGGAAGAGGGAGTAAGGGCAGGGGATGCATAGGGGAGAAGCTGCCTATGCACTGTGTGGTGCAATGCTGCACCAGCCTTCTGCTTTATCAGTCTGGCCCTTGTGCACACTGGTTAGGGGGGAGGAAAAACATTGCATATCAAGACTGAAACTTTACTTGAGGCATTTTTATTTCTTATTTTTCAGGGCTAGTTAACATCTCTCTGTGGTTTGCTTCTTGTTCTTAGGCAGAGATTTCACGTTCACAATGAAAGGATCCTATGAAGAAACCCAGGATGTTTCCATAGGTCCTCACTCCAGACGGGGAAGCAGTGAAACCACTAGGTTCCACTATATCAAGCACAGTCAACCCAGACTGCTCATGACACTGCCAAAGGAGCATGTTTTCTGTTGTGTATGTTTTGCTTGTGGATGGTGATAACACTTAAAGTAACTTCTGGGAGAAGCATCATGAGTTAACCCTTCTCTGGTATTTTTGTACCTATGGTTTATAAATAATTTTCTCCTTATAACATTTCCCCCCCTATTTATTTCAGCATGGCTCAGCTAGAAGGGGAATAGGTGTAACTAGTCCCCTGGCTGTGCCTCTCCATTCCCTGGACTTGGGAAAGAAAGTGACAGTCATGAGAGTGAGTATCCTTTGACAGCATTTGGAATTCTTTCAACAAGTGTAAACTATATGTGTAATATCTGGTCGGGTATTAATTTTTTTATTAAAAATATACTAGCTGAATTATATGTATGTTCAGCTCTGCATACACTTGGAAATACAACTGTTATTTGAAGAAAAAATAGAATAGTCAGAATTACTGATTGCTTTAAAAGTATTTTAAAAGCAGGATCCTAGTGATGATTGTGTGCTGAAGACCTAAGAAGATATATCATTAAACTATATATTTGAATAATTACTAATACTGTAAAACTTGCTTTTGAAAAATTTCAGTTCTATGAAATATTTATGGTGTTTTCATTCTTGATTTTTAGGGGGAATCTTATGAAGTGTCTGTGAATGAGGAAAATGGGTATATCTTTTATTTCTTTTGAATGATTACTTAGGCCATCTCCTATCCTTTCATAATATCATTTTTAGATGAAAGGAAGCTACAGGTGGGTTCAATCCCTTAGTGGGCTGTTCAGTTAAGATGATCCTTGTGGGTCCCTTCCAAGTTAGAATATTCTGTGAGATTCCTGGTCTTCAAGTAGCTCATTTCAAAACTAAGAATAAAGATAGTAATTGGTTAAAGATGGGGGAAGGGTTAATAAGATGATGCAAGCTTTTGAATTGGTTGGTAAGCGCTTAGAATAGAACAGGTGGTAGCTACTCATGGGGTATAACCAGTCACAATGTTTTTCCTAATGTTGGTGCTTTGTAATTTTGATACTTAAGAATCCCTGTCTTATAACCTTTACCTATAATAGATACACCTTTATGTGTAACACATTTCTGACACGTTTCAATGAAACACATAGACACTAAATTTATTGACTGACTTGCAGACATTTTCTGAAGGGCAACATTACCCCCTACTGATGAGTTAGCTACATTGCAAGCCTTAGTTGCAGGTGGATGATAAACAAGAGATTTCTACTGAATTCAGAGAAGAGGCAAAATAATCTTTTGGTTGAAAAAAAACCCTGAAACAGTAGCCCTGTGAAAATATAAGTTATGGAATTAATGAAGATGCACATGATATTTATAATAATGTACACACTTAATTAAGTGTGATAATAAGACACACACTTAAAAGACATCTTCTGACTGAAGTAGTTGCAGCACAAGTTTTTTGTAGAGATAAGCCTAACTTGATATTAGGGTCCTTTTGCCTGAAGTATGTTAAGTTTAAATAACTGCTTACACTCTCTGTGTGCTTCAGGAAACATATACAGAGCAAGAGAATGTGAAGAGGTGTCCAGATATCAGAGCTCAATGTGAAACAGCTTGAATTCAGTTAAATTCTTTGGTTTTAATAAGCAGATAATTTTATTTATTTAATTTCCTTATGATTGTGTGAAATAGTTCAGGACATAATTTTGGCCTAAAATCTCCACAGGAAGGCAGAAATAGAGTGTCTGTGACATCTATATACCTTCCTTCATTTGTGCAGGAGAACCTTCATGTACAGGGAAGGATCCTTTCTTTAAACTGGTTTATTGTTATTGCTTTAGAAAAGCCCTACAGGTAATGTCTTGTACTGCTCTTATGCTCTAGTTGCAAAAATTTAGATGTGCGGTTGGGGTTTGATCTGTGTGCAGAAGAGCGGGATTTCATCTGTAAAAGGAAGAAAGTGGTTGCTGCTGCTCTGAAAAATGTTCTTCATCTAGATGAAGACCTGCAGGAAGATGAGGTATGTGGGACAACATCTTGGGAACCTGAAGCATTATGATCCACTTTGAAAGAAGTGGATATGATGTACTTGCATGAGTACCCATATAGCTTTTCCACGTATTTTAGACTACATTATATAGGCCAAATTGTCATTTGCACATATAACCATATCCAAGAATTTTTGACACAGTATGAAAGAGGAACTGTCAGGAGGCTGATTATAGCTCCTTTATTCTCTGCCAACCTCCATCCTCACTCAGGGGCACCCAAAGACCATATTTCTTGACATAAAGGTATGTATAACCAAGGTTGGGGAAATTTGATTGCTCAGACTGAGACCATTTCTCCTGTTCGGTACTTTTCTCTGCTGCTATATAAGGCTTATAGAGGAAGGCTGCAACTCTCCTGTAGCACATTGACATGGTAGCATCTGTCTTATGTGTTTTTCACTGTTACCTCTTGCTTCCTCCTCTCCTGGGGATCCCTGAACTCAGAGGTAGCTGCTGTGTTACTGGAGGACAGTAATCTGCTATGGGGCTGTGGTGCTTGAGCAGGAGTCCGAGAGAATGTGCCTGTGTGGTATTTCTTCCATTGCTCTGTTTGGGTCCCAGCACATCCAAGCTTTGATTCTATATGCAGGACAGCATTTGTCAATCAAGTCAAAGTGCTCATGAACTTAAATAACAAGTAGAATAGAACTTGCTATTATTAAATCAGAATAAAGAGCTATTGAGTCATATTAATTAAAAAACAAACAAACAAACCAGAACCCCCAGGCAGATGGCAAAATACAATGAACACAAGACTAAAGGTAGTGGCATTATATGATCCTAAAACTGAATATTTGTTGTCTCAGTTTTTGATAAGTGCTACCTATGGGGAAAAGGGAGGGTGTCTAACAGAATTGCTGCATCCTTGAGGAAAGTACAATACACATGGCATTAGTATCGGGGAAGGTGGAGGTAATTTGGGTTAGAAAGATGGTGTTAGATCTATAAAGCTTTGCACCATCTGCCTGGAGAATAACAATGTTGCAGAGGAAGAAAAAAATATGCATGCTGCTTTTGCTCTGCTTCTCTGACCTCAGTTTTTAAAACCTCACATTTTAAAATGTGTTTTGAGGCAAAAAGGTGAGGAAAAATTAAAAACATTGAGAAAATCTGAAAATAGATTATGCCATACAAGAACCATACTTAGAGTTTCTGACTCACCAAAGCATCACTGATCAGGAAAATGCTTTCAGCATACACTAAGTCCCACCAAAGTTTACATAACTCAAATACACGCCTAGGCACTACCATGAAGAGGGTGAATTAAATTAAAACCTACCTGAATCAGGTGTTGCTGTTACTTTTTCTGCACAGCCATTACTTCTCTACTTCATCTGGTGATGATCACCTCTTTGTGTGTTGAGCAGGTGCCAGTGGTGGCAGTTGTGACCTCAGCAGGGGGAGTGCGATCCATGACAGCTATGTTTGGCAGTCTTCTGGCTCTCCAGGAGTTAGGTGTTTTGGATTGTATCTCATACATCAGTGGTTTATCTGCCACAACATGGTAAGGAAAGTTGGGCTTGTGCTTGCCATTTGTGTTAGCAAAGTGATAACCTGGTGGAACATTTGCCTTGCTGATGAATTTACGCAGCACAATGCTTGGCTTCCTTTTGGCACTCATTTCCTGGGACTACTTAGTAGTGCTGTAGCCCTTATTTCTTCTAGTTACAAGAAACAAATTGAATGAAAACTACAGTATTTCTATAATTGCACTGAAGTGTTTACAGAAACTAAAAGAAAAAAGCACAAAGCCAGGGTGGTTTACCTGTAACTGTTTTATCTAGTTGCACCAAATCTTCGTTCGCGAAGCCTAACCATGATGAGTTGCACGTTACACTTCAGAAATCCTCCTGTAGTATTTGTCAACTCCTACACATCTCTGAAAAGTAGACTTTAAAAGAAAAGCCCTGAGAAATATGGAATGTGGTGAATCACCAGAACGCTCAGTGCTGACTGCCTTGCACAACTAGGGGGGTTGAGGGATTTAGAAACATTTTGCCTCTGGAGGGCTGTTCTAAAAAGATACATGAGGCAGAACTAGAACAAGTGGTGTGGAGATGAGAGGGGATGACTGGAATCTGCCTGAGCTCTGCGAACTGACAGCTCAAGTCTGGCCCTAAGTATGCCAAGAGTCTGAGGTGACCCACCTGCTGCATGCCCAAGGAGGGGGTTCTCACACTTGGCCAGGGCAATATTCACTGCCGAACTCCAGCTTAATGTTTCACACAGCATCTGATGCAGCTGAGGGAGCCGGCCTCAGACAGAAGCTGTGGCTTGAACCTTGGTAATGAAAGGCTAAATCTAGTAAAAGCTTGTGTTAAGTTATTAGTGTTGCTTTATTACCCTTATGATTCTGATTAAGAAACAAGCTAGGATGATTTTGAATGTATCTGTGCAGCAAAAAGAAATCATTATATGGTCTAAATTCTGCCTGAGCTTTGAACTGCTCTTCTAAGGTAAAAGTTGGAGAGCCAGAGCCCTGTCTAGCCTGAAAAAAACCCAACTCTGTGTGTAATAAGCCCAATGAATTGTCATGTACCCTGTCACGACCCACAGTATCTTTCTTCTATCCAGGACCATGTCAAAGTTATATGAAGATGCAAATTGGTCACAGAAGGATCTCAGAGGGCCAATTAGTGATATCAGGAAACATGTGACCAAGAACAAGCTGCACTGTTTCTCATTGGATGATATGAAATACTATGAAAATGAGCTTTGTGAGAGAAAGCAAGAGGGGCATAAGCTGTCCTTTACAGATTTATGGGGACTCTTCATTAATCGTATGCTACATCATCAGGTATTTTATATTATATATATATATATATATATATATATAT
>NW_016690181.1:1396151-1475038 GCF_001604755.1 Lepidothrix coronata
TGACTGTTATACACAGCCAAGTTTCTAAAATGGTCTGGTCGTAAGCCAGATATTATGAGAAATGGCGTGGCATTTGATATTGATGTGAGAATTCATAGTACTTAATAACTAAACCAGAAACTGAATCCAAATAGATTGCCATAGCTGTGCTCTAAAAATTCAAGTGAGTATTAAGTATGACACTTTTTTTTTTTAATTTTCAAGGCACATGGAGTAATATATTTTCCCAGAATTTTATGGATGCTGTCTATCTCTCGGGTCATTCAGAGGATTTCTGGCACAGATGGACCAGAGACACTGAGCGTGACATTGGTTAGTTGTTTAGATTATTTTTCTCTTGTATCTGCATTATCTTCACACTTCTCTGAAATGTGAAACTTCACATTTGGTAAACAGCTTGTCTTTGTGTCCAGTTTCTGGGTTAGAAGACAACAAGCCCTTGGGAATGAAGGAAAAGCAGGAGAGAAACAGTTGTGCTGGAAAACAGGAAAAAACATTGTGCTGCTCACTGTGCAACATCCCTAGGGTGTGTTGTTAGTCACAAGAGGGTTACCAGAAGCCTTTTAGGGAGGGAGAGGCCAGACAGGGAACAACAAGGTGATGGTGTGACACTGAAATGCACCTCTGCCCAGAACACTGTGCACGATGGCGCATGCACTCAATCACAGATGGGGCTGGTGGCCACAGTGGTTTGGCTGCCCAGCACCCCTTTCTTTGTTGTTATTAGTATCAGAGAAACATTCTAAGCAAATGCAGACATACACCCTCTTCTTCTTTTTCCTCCAGAGGAGCACCCTGCTCTGCCCAAGAAGCCTCATGAACAGACAACTTGTTTATCCATTCCCAAAGGTTACCCTTCTAATACTCTTCGAGAAATGATGACTGGACGGCCAGTGGTTTCAACTTACCATAATTTTCTCAAGGGCTTGCAGCTACACAAAAAGTATTTAGAGAATGAGAGCTTTTGCATGTGGAAAGGTAATAGTAAATTGGTTTAGATGCATCTTTGAAGATGTTTTGAGTGCTGATACTTGCTGAGGACAAATACTTGATAAGTTTTATCATAAAGGCAAATTTTGATTAGTATTATTTGATTAATATATTTGTGGAACTAGTTTTGTTGAACCCGAGATGATTTACTGCTGATCTTGTTTCTGTCTTGGAGAAACCATAGTAGGCTTGCTTGAATTCTTCCTAAGAAAAGCCATGAAAGAATGACTTGCAGTTTCCATGGAAGTAGTGGAATAGCCACAAATTTATACTAGTTGAAAAAGCAGCACAACGTATCATTTTGAATGAAGCCAAGTCTCAAAACTGCTCCCTCTTACTGATCTCAGAGTTGAGCTATAGGTGCTAAAATTATGTCAAAGACAAATATTTAACTGTGGGCTTTGTGTCAAAGACTAATACGTGTGGACTGTCTTTTCTTTCTTCCTTTGCTATGCTAATTTGGAAAAGAAATGGACTTGGTCCTGCAGTAATTAATAATACAAGTTTTTACTTTCAGATACAGTGCTGGATTCTTCTCCCAACCAGCTAAATGAAATGGGTGACTACCTCAAACTGATAGATACAGCCTTCTTCATCAACACCAGCTGCCCACCCATTCTGAGGCCAGAGAGAAAAGTGGATGTCATTCTGCACTTAAATTACAGTGGAGGATCACAGACTCTGGTGATGTTTTGAAGCAGTGATTTTTTATCTGTATGACTCCAGCAGCTGAATAACCACCACAGCTCCCCACCCCCTCTCTCTCTTCCCCCTCGAAAATTGTCTGGTTTTAATTAAGTTAAATGATCGTATTAGTGATACTACTCAACACTGTGACCATAATGTTTCTATCAGGACTGTTTTCATTATCTTACTGGGACATACACATGAACACAGATACAATAGAAGTTCACAGATGTCCTATTCTATGCGTCTCTGCAGACTGTCGTTCTGGTACCAAGTTCCACCATAGTTAGTTAAATAACTTTTACAATGTAATTAGTTAATACATAATTTTGAAATTTTTGAATGAAAACTTGGAATTTTTCTTTTATGTGTGACTCTTGGTGTTGGCATAAGTTTCACCCAGGCATTTATTTTGCTGTTTGAAGAAACTTGAGGGGCATATCTGATTGAAATGAATGCAATTTATTTGTAAGAGGATTTGAAGACATAGATTGTTAGATGCACTGAATGCAAACATTTAAGAACCTGTCATCAGAGATGCCATGTGTAATCAAAATTTCCCTACCCAAATCCTCTAAATCACAAAAATGCTCTGAATATCACATAAATTTCAGAAAACAATAACCTTGCTTTGAAAATTTAAAGTGTTAACAAATCAACCAAATTTTTATTACCAAGGATCTATTAAAATCGAGATGATATGCTTGTTCCAGTGCTTACTTAGTATTATTTATAAACATATAAATCAATCTCAGATTGCCTAGTGCAGCAAAATAACAGTTATGGGGCTTGGTAATCTTATTTCAACCTCTCTTTGTGTTGCAACTCTCCTCTCCGTTGAACCAGCCGCTGGACCTATTCTCAGAGTACTGTTTGGAGCATGGTATCCCATTCCCCAGCACAGAGCTGAGCCAGGAAGACCGGGAACATCTGAAGGAGTGCTATGTGTTTGAGGATAGCTTAGAGGCACCGATCTTGGCCTTTTTTCCACTGGTGTGTGATACTTTCCAAAAATACAAGGCACCAAGTAAGTTAACAGCATTAATAATTTTTTGAGGTTGTCACATCAAGTTTATTCATTGAATTTGTTCCTCTTCCAAAACAGGACACTTGCAAGCTTCTGAGTTGGCTAAATTAGTATGTTCCCAGTCCTGTTGTGATGCATTTAGTGTTGGCCAACTAATCGGGGATTGGACTGAAGAGATTCAAAATTAAAAGCATGAATAGCTATACCTTGAGGGAAACCCCCTTATCTGGCAGCTGAAACAGTTTGTGTTCCTTTGATATTAAAGGAGAAGAGGCAGATACTAAGTTATACCCACTGGTAGCTAACACTATCACCAGACAGTCTTGTAAAGAGATATGATATTTACTTGGTTAACAAAGCTAGAATTTCTCCTATTATTTTTTTTTACCTAAAAAAGAATTGAGAACAGAAAGCACTGAAAACATATGATGGAGCAAAGGCTTTACCAG
This sequence comes from Lepidothrix coronata, assembly GCF_001604755.1. Taxonomy (NCBI): domain Eukaryota; kingdom Metazoa; phylum Chordata; class Aves; order Passeriformes; family Pipridae; genus Lepidothrix; species Lepidothrix coronata. Next base: position 1,399,305 of record NW_016690181.1, read on the forward strand.
GGTAGCAAGCTGCTTTGATACTTGTAATTTTAAAAAAATTGCTGTATTGTTTTATGTTATTTTATGTTATTTTATTGCTGTATTGTTTTATTGTTCAGCAATAGAAGAAATTTGTTTGTTTCACCAGGAAAAAAACCCTACTTGGCAAATTCAGTTTCAATTTATGAATACTTTTGCATGGCTCAACTCCAATTTTTTTCTTGCTAATTTTGTATTATCCAGGAAACTTTCCTCAAAAAATGAACAAAAATCCATGTATCAGCTTATTGGAAAAGACCTCATGCAGTTCATCATCTTATGTATTCTGCTGCATGTGCTTAAAATCTCAGCCACCTGAGAGGGAGGATTCCCAAACCAGGAGCTTCCTGGCATAATTTTCTACCAGTTGGTAGATAAGAGTTATCATCTCAGTACTCAATTGGAAAGTTAAACATACAAAATTCCAAATCTTAAAAAATGAAATATTCTGTTGCAAAACTTTAATTTAGAGAGGAAAGCATTTTACATGGAAAAGTTGTTCAGTCGGTCACTTCTGGATCAGCTGTAACTGTAGTCAAACAGCAAGTTTGTATATTTTGTTAGTGCAGCAGACATAGTACCTATGCAGTAATTAAACCTTGAATCATTTTCAGGAGATTATTCAGTTTCGTGTGTCTGTAACTGTGTATTTTGCATTGCTTGGTAGCAGTTTTCCACATCAATAACATTGCTGTATTCCTGTTTCAGATATGGAGCGCAGTCCCACAGAGATGGAGCAGGGAAGAGTAGACGTGTCCAACTGTACTGCGCCGTATGGCACTGGTCTGCTTACGTATAGCGAAGAGAATTTCAATAAGCTGCTTAACCTGTGCTGCTACAATATCCTGAATAATAAACACTTAATTCTTCAGGCTTTGCAAACTGCAGTGGAACGAAAGAAGCGATTTAAAAACTATTCATCACCTCATTCACATAAATTCTCTTAAAGTATATTTTGTTGAATCTCACCAGAAGGAGATATACAAATGTTTTGGTACTGGACTAATGCATATTAATCTGCTGCAAGCTCGCAGATGTTCATGATGGCAACAAAATTTGATATGAACTCCTTTGACTTCTGCAACAGTGTGGTGGTCAGTGTGTAGCTGCTGCTACAATTTTATTCCCACTGCCATCCAAAGCACAGACAGGGGAAAGTTTATGTGATTTTCATACTTGTCTTAGAAAAATGGTTGCTTAAGAAAATGTATTTAACTGATCATTCTTAGATCTTTGCTGTTGTCTGTAACAATATACATACATTGTAATAGCTATTGTTCAAATACTAAGTACCCATGCATAATCTTATTAAGAAGAAGAGTTTTATAGCTACAATCATTGGCGTATGGTTTTTTTATTAAAATCCATGGACTCAGCTCAGCTAGTGAGTTGATCTGGGGAAAAGCTATTCTTGCTTCTGATACCAAGAAATCAAATATCGAGGCAACAAAGAGCTTTTTTAAAAACCTCTGAGGAAGGATGAAAGAAGAGCTGCCACTTCAACTGTGGAAGATGAAAAATGGAAGGAAAGTACTTTCAAGAGTGCAGATGACTCGAATGATAATATGACGTTTACTAGTCCAAATACTGGTATTTGAAAATTCTGAGGTATTTATTTAGTAACATGGAGTACAGCACTTGGCTTGCATATATTTTCATCAGCCCTTTCTGTTCCCCTTTGTGGTCATCTCATTCAATACACTGGCATGAGTATATAAAAAAAGCAAATCCATCTGTATATTGCAATATGTCCACATTACCATAGGACCATGACATCTTCTTTCCTTCTCCTGTGTCGTGGTCAGACGGTAATGGGCTCAGTCATCTGGTCATACAGGTCTCTGCTTCTTAAGCAAGAGGTAACATTGTTACCCCTAAGACAGCCCTTTTCTGTGCATTAGTTCAATTAACAGGAGATATCACTAGCAGGTGTCTGTCAAGCTTTGCTGCAATACAAATTAAACAAACAAAGTCTCCTTTCATAAGAGGAAACTGTTGGCAGTAACCTTTGCGTCTCATTTTCATGAATCTAAAGTGGTCAAGTCCAACAACTTTTCTTTTTTCTCAGTTACTGATAAATCTTTCTTTTCCAACTCTGCTTTCTTAAGAAGAAAGCCAGTTTTTCACCTTCTGTTCTTGCTCTTAGGTAGGATAATCTGATGTTATGTGTCACCAGCAAGACTGCAATAGTTTTCTGTAAGCAAAGAAGAAAAGGAAGATGTCACTCTGACAGCTCAGTTATGTTTGTAAGTTTATTTTTAAACAGCAATGAAATGAGCATTTAAAAATGTGATTAATTCCTTTTGCAAAGAATCTTTTAAGTATTTTAAAGATTTTCAAGATTTATTATCAGAGCTCCAGGAAGATCTAACAGAGGCAGTACAGTTTGTGCCTTGTATATTGCACTGACTGGTTTTTGGTGGTTGCAACACTTGGCGCTGAGCCTTCAGCTTTGCTCACCCAAGGTGTGGTGATGATGTGTGTTTTTGGCAGCAGATCCAGAAAATTAGGATAGCTTAAAATGAGCTGAGGAAAGGGAGTCTGTTTTAAGAAATCTGGGCCTGTTGAGCAAGCCAGTGAAAAATCTTAGGCTATCCAAATGGTCTAGCTTAGCATCTCAATATTTTGACTTGAGGGAAGTCAGAAAAATGCTTATGTTTGTGTTAGGACCTGGCTCCAAGAATTTAACACTGCATGAGACTAACGCTTTCCCTGGGAGACCCAAGCTCAGTGGTCTTACCTTGGTGTCTTGTGAGTTTCCTCCAAAATGGACTCATTTGCTTTCTTGTGTGGGGAAGGAAAGACTTCTTTTTACGTTCTATTAAAACCTGCTCGTATTGTTCACATTGCAGCAATACCTCATCATCTTGCCTGTGATGTGATGGTGAAAGGCAGCATAAAATGATAGGGGAAGAGATGTTTGTTTGAATGATTTGCCAGCTATTCATCAAAAATAACAGAGGAGAGACATTCAGTATTACTGGTGGTGTTTTTTAAGGAAGGAGCTGAGGCTTTTGTGACATATCAGCTGGATTTTTCAAAGTGATTCAGCATTGATGTAATTGCTCTATTTAAGATCCAGGTAGGTCAGCAACAATTTCTTTTTTTTGAAAACACCTGTTTGTGACCTGTCACACAAGCTCTGCTAAATGTAGTGGCATGATACTGGAAACAATTAACTGTAAATCTTTGTAGACTCTATTAGGGCTCACACATCTCTCGGGCTGACTGTGGATGAAGTTACCCCAGCTGGTAACATGAGGTTACTTCCTGATATTCTGAGAATTGGTTCAGATTGAAATTGGCTCTAGATTTCCCTGTAAAGGTCTTGGACTATGTGTCTTGTCATATTTATGACAAACTAATTACTGGGTAATTAGTTGACACAGGCTGGTGCTGGTGTTCCTCACACCTGTGGTCTGATGGGGGTAGGGCAGCAAAAAAGCTGCTTGAACAGTGCTTGAAATGTTGAATGAACCTGTAAAGGTCAGGCAACCTCTGAGTGTTCCTGCAAAGGCAGAGAGAGGTGCTGCTGGATGCTCAGAGCTACAGAGCACAAGGAGAGGCAGAGATAAAGGTCTTGAACTACTACTTTTTGAGACAAGGATTGGATTTGAAATTCTGTTGCAACAAGTCTGAAGGGAGGGTTGCATGTATTGGTAACAGATGGGCCAACACTTTGGTGATGATTTTTGGACGGTAAAGCAGCCCAATTGCTTCATCTGAGTGAGTAGGAAGAGCGAGATTTTATCTCTCTAAAACATATCGAAGGCATGTGGAATTGTTTTAATCAAGTTTCTCAATAGTCTTTTGAAGGCAGAAGTCCTCCTTCACATATGTCATAATCAGAATAACCTCTTAAGCAAAAATGTAATACCCTCACCCCATCAGCTAGTGTGATTTCTCTCTTCAATGACTGATTTTGCACTTTTCATTCTCATGAATTTAAATTCAGATTCAGATCGAAGTTCTCTCCTGCTTACGAATGGATAAGGTTTTTTCAGACTTTTTTCCTCTTATGCCCTCTGTCACCTTCTCCATGAATACTTTTTCAGGAAGTCCTTTTTGTATCTAATGTAATCTTATTTTTGAGTTTATGTGATACAAAATATGTTGAAGAACAGGTTTTCTGAAGGTGAGTTATATAGAAACATGAAAATAAAATGCCAACATATTAATGTGAAAGTTATATATATATATATAACCCCATATAAATATATGTGTATGGGTGTGTGGTTTTGTTTGTTTTCAGTTTTGGTTTGTTTTTTTTTTTTTTTTTTTTTTTAATACCAGTGAGTTGCTTTAAATTAGTGGCAGCCAAAAATTATCTGGCCAAAGTTGAATTTTTCAGAGTTGGAAATCTGACACCATGGGGAGGGAAAATGACACTTTTCATCCATGGTAAATCTTGTCTGTGGAGATTATTGAGTTTAGGTCCTTTGTGTAACTGGAGTTTGACTTGAACTGTTTGCTCTTGTTTGATTGGCCCGATTAGGTCTTTGTGGATTTTGTAGCTTGTGGAAACATTAAAAAAAAAAAAAAAGAAAACAAGCTGAAAGGCGATACCCACAGAATATCTGACACTATGTTTGTTAATTCGCTTTATGTGTTAATTCTGAGTAATTATTTTTTAATGTGACATCTGGCTATCATTTTTTAATGCCTCTAGAATGTTTTTTGGATATTTACCCTTGTTACATTCAAAGTTTTTAAATGATGACCACTCCCATTGTCATCCCAAGGGTGGTACAAGGATTCTGTTCTCTTGCAATAATATGAAATCCCCCATTAGTCATACATTTCTGTTGTCCTGCATTTTCAGAATGTGACAAAGTGGTATATAAGGTAATTGTGGGATATTGAAAGCAGGTGTTATTCTTACCTGCAACCTATTGCAGTTAGATATACAATTATCTGAATGTCATGTTGGTTGAATTAGTACTTGCAGCAGGCTAGTTTAGGTGAATTTTGACCGCCTCAGATCATTGGGATATTTATATTTGCTCCACTTTGCAAATATTAATTAATTAATTTAATTAATACACAGATACAAAATCGTGTGCATGTATGTGTGCACTGCAAAGTGTGTGAAGAGCAGAGGAAAACTGTATCTTCCTTTTTACTTTCCTTGTTATTGCTCAGAGCTTTAAGGAGACTGCTGAGTGTTCCCTCATCAGTTACACAGTCTCTCTAATCTTTAAAAAGAAACGAGTGCAAGTAGTATGTATATGAAGATCACTGTCAATTTAAAATTGATACTCTGGAAACGTGATTGCTAAAAAAAGCCAATATATATCTCTTTAGACTTTGGGTAACTTCAGCCATGAATTTACTCAATGCATGCTTGATGGTTGTCTTTGTAATTCTCCTTGAATTATGGAAGAACTAAAGAAAAATGCAAAAAACCTCAGCAGGATACATGACCTTTGAAGTAGTAATTTTTTTGAAATTACAATCCTGTCTCTCAGACTCCAGTGGGACAAATTGCAAATTCATGATTACTTTTTTTTTTTTAAAGCAGATTGTGTAGTAGACATCAGTGAATAAAGCAAGTTTTCTCAGTGACGACAAAGACTTACTGTTACAGGTGTTATGATCATTCAGTGCTTAGTTCTATCATGAATTTACTGCATGGCTGAAAAACTGTCGAGATCATAATTCTTGATTGGCACAAAACCTTCAAAGATACTATATTCAAAAGCCTTCTTGTGTGATTTGGACAAGTAGTGGTTAAGGGAGACAAGATCAGCTGCAAAAGTTGATGCTGGTCAGGAGTAGGAGAGAGTGAATTATTTAGGAACATGTTTTTGATATGGCAATGATAACATTATTTTGAGAAAAGGAAAACATAATCTGAACATCAGGAAACCATTCAGTAGACAAAATGCACTGACTCTGGAATAATTTTCTACACTGTGAAGTGGTGTCTCATTTACAGATCTTAAAAACAGTGTGGGTAAGAGAATGTAATGTCAGGGAGTCTTGTATTGGCTGTGAAACAGTTGGAATGGTATAAATCTGTATAGGTACCTATATGTGCCTGGGACAGCTTGGGGAAGTTGAGCTGGATAGCCTACTCTCTTTCTTTTGATAGAGGATGTTTTACAGACATTTTAAATGAAAACAGATTCCTACTTTAAATTTTAAGACTGGAATATTTCCAGGAAAATATATGTCTTTCAAAAGCTGGAAAGACTATTTTTGCAAGAGTGAAAGTAAGTGGTTTTCAGCTGTGACTGCTTCACCTGAATTTGTTCATAAGTATTTAACACAGATATAAAGTAATCAAGACAAAAGTTAAGGGAGATATTTTGTCTTTGGAATAGAGATTGATTTTACTCTGATGACATTTCTTGGACAACACCTCCTCTATTCCTCTGTGCAGAATTATTTTGGTACTGACCTCCATGGCACAGGCAAGTTCATTTAGGTGACATCCACTGCAGTTTGAAAAGTTACTTTCTTTACCTGCATGAATTAAATTATTCATCATTATAGATCAGATTGGTTTAAAAATAATTGCTTGGGTCTCATGCTGCAAGGGGGAGTACTAGCTGCCTCCTATCGTCAAGCAGAGGGGCCAGGAAGAGTGTGGCAGAGACAGAATCTGGTCTTGCATGCTTCTAACTCTACCAGCCTCCACATGTGTGTTAGTTTAGGGCTACTCTAAATCACTGCCTTACAGGCAATGAGTCACTGCACACTGGGGTGAAGAGCAGTCAGGGAGGGTTTTGTGCCCTGGTATTTCCCACAGGGTGCCTGCTGGGCTTGCTGTGAGAGCCAGCACACACAGATCCCTTTGAAGTAAGCTCTGAGGATGGGTGAAGTGCTGTTCTCCCTTGGCCCACACAGGAGAGCACAACCCTCTCTCCTTCCTCACCCTTCCACCCCCAAGTTTCATCTTGTTTGATTTAAAATAAAACTGTGAGATTTCTGGACATGAATTAACTTTTTTTCCTACATATACAATAATTATCCAGGAGAAGAATATTGAGCATGTGTTGTGGTTGCCAAGTGTAGCACAGAGATGCCCATCATAGCTTGAACTGTGCTGCTATGGGAAGATTGCTACAGGTATTTGAGTTTATGGTTTGGAAAGAAGCTGTTGACATCTCTCTCTACTACCCTGTAGTATGGTTCTGGCAGTGTAGAGATCCTCCGAAAGCTGTGATTTAATTAGTCAGAAGCACTTTGCTTAGGGGTTAGAGCTGTTGCATGAATGCAAAACTTTTCATTTGCAGTAGCATTTCAAGAAAGCAAACCCTGGGCAGAAAGAGGCTTCAGCGTCCTCCCCAAACCTCATGGCGGGTAGAAAAGGAATTGTTCTTTTTTTCTGCTGACTCAGTTGAGGTGTTCTAATTGGCTGCAAAAATCAGGGAGGGGAATGCCTAATGACGGGAAATAATGAAGGGGTGGGGCGGGAGAGCCTCATCATAAAATCCCTATTCCTCCACCCCTAACCTGCATGAGGAGTTTCTGCCAGCCATACGACTCAGTAACTTTTGATATTGGACTTATATGCAACTGGGGCTGCAATGGGATCAAATTTAAGTTCAAATGAGGTAAGCAAAAGAAACTGATAGCAAGTGTAAAGTGGGCAAAATCGCCTGATATTCCAGTGAAGTTGGTCACAGAGGAGAACAAGTGGTTCAAATTGTATGGGCAAATCTAGTTTGCTTTTCCTCAGATGCTGTTGCAAAGATGGCTTTCCTAGCCTAGCTTTTTAGAGAACTTCATGGCACGGTAGCACTTTCATGCTACATTTTAGGGCTAACTATGTTACTTATTATGCTTCCTAAAAAAAAAAAAAGCTTCATGTCAAGGAAATAAGAAGCTGGCAGAGTGTTGTGATGGTGTGATGGTGGTTGGTAAAGCACCTAACAAAGGTCGTTAATGAGCATAGCTCTAAATATGGCTTTGAATGTGAGATATTTTGAAATGTCAGCCTAAAGTAAGGATTTAACACGTAGTTTAGTTTTCTTAACTTTGCCTTGTGTTGTTTTTCCTAGACTTTTACGGGCACCTCAGCACCAGCGTTGAGAACGGTAGGTAGCAATTAGCTGGCCCTTCATTAAAAGCTGTCCAGTGCTGAATGTAGATCACCAGAAAAAATGTTAGGAATTCAATGTCTCGAGGCAATTTTTACTGAGTGTTTAAAAGCTGAGCTGCCATCTCAACTTTGTAGATTAAATATTGCCATGCCTTTGTGTAAGCTCTAAATAGTCTGGTCTCTGTTGGTGTCTGATGCTTATGATGTCGGTGTTGCACTTTATCTGGCCTGATTTGTACTTCATCTATGTTAATTTTTTTAATTCCTCCCTTTTTTGGGGAGGGTGGGGTTAATTTCTCTGGCTGAAACACCACCTTTTCTTATATTTATTCCTTCATAAGAAGACCATTCAAATGGGTCTCTCAGTTGTTCTTAGTGCTCTGGTATTTCTTGTAGTCTTTCTTTGCAGCGTAATGATCTGTCATAGAGCTTGCAATTCTCTGTGTAACACGGTGTTTAAAAACATAATGTCAGAACAGGTTGAACTACAGAATAAGTGTGTTGTGTTCAGACTCCTGACAAACATGATCTCATCTAGCCTAGTAGGAATGGGAGCAGTGCCCAGATTTCTCTGAATGCAAAAAAAGAGCAAAAGGTGTCTTGTAAAAACTGAATTGAGGATGAATTCTTTCCACAGGCATAGGAAAACTCCCTGGGCAATTAGCAGACATTTATGTTAAGAGGTATTAGCATAAAAGAAAATATATCAGATAAGCTGCTATGATTTGATGAAGGGGAACAACAGCAGTGGCAACAGGATGGGTCTGTCTTCTGACATTTGCAGTGGGTTTGGGGCTGCCATATCAGTTGTAACTCTCTGGGACTCTGTAGTCAGAAAGATGGTCTCTTGCTCCTGCTTCAGTGACACAGGGGTTTCCCAGCCTGGTTTGTTTAGGGCTTTGATTCCATGTGTGGGATTCAGAGTGATACAGAGATTCTCTTCAGTGGTGGTAAATTCAGTCTGCCTTGTGAAGATTTGCTGTTATTGGTAGTTATCTGATGCCCAATTGTGCCTGAGAGCCCTCTCTGTTCAAAATGAAATGCTGTGGTAAAGCAAAAACTTTGCAGAATTTCTTCAAAAACTAGCTTTTAAAATGATGTGTAGGCCTCTGTGTATAGTCTTACATCCCTAAGAAGTATGCTAGAATCATAAAAATTATTACTTTAAGTCCTGTAAAATTAGCCTGTGTTTAGATGATCAATTAGGGGTTTTTGTAGCCTTAGTGCTTTTTACATTGTTAGTAGGTATGAAACCTCTACAGTTTTGTGGCTTTAGATAGTGTCTCTTATCTTTAGGGTATATTTAGGGTGGCAGAACTGCCCTGAATACAGTGTGTACAATTTAAAGTCAGACCCAGAGGGCCTTCTTGCTGCCCTGAATCTCCAAGGCTCACAGAGGTAAAAATCAGGAATGACCTGAACTTTTTTCTTTTTTTTTTTTTTCCTCTCCTTCCCCCCCTCCCCACTATAAAAGTTGGTATTTATGATAAGTATATAAACCTAGTATGCCTGAATTGGTTTTTGTTACTCAGTGGGTCTGTTAAGGAAATGAGTTTTCATTTTCAGAGTCAGTTTCAGGGCAACTCATAGGTTTTGTGTGATTTCAATTTGAGTGGCTATATAAATTAAGGTGAATATATAAAATACCTGGCAAGAAAATTTTGGTAGTACCCTTATGCTGATAGTCAAAAAAGTAACACTTTTTAGATCACCCAAATTACTATGCCATATTGAATTAATAAAGACAACCACGGTCTTGAGAAACAAAACACATCAATGTGAAAATGCTTGACTTGATTTCTCTTCTAAAATTTGGACTTATTCTGACACACAAATCTGGTTCTAAAGCTCCAAACAGGAAGAGAAGAAAAAAAAAACACATGAAAATTGCAGTCTAAAGCCACAGAAGTTTTGCATAGCTCTTGGAAAGAAGCAGGCATTGAGTCACTGCTGTTCCATTTGTTCTTATTCTGGAACAACCTTAGCAACTTCTACTGACCTTATAAGACCCAGCTATGGGATATTTTAAAATGGTTGAAATAAATACACAATATGCAGTACAAGGAAAAGTCTTTCTTAAGCATTAACCTAGCATGAGGTGGTAGCCATAGTAATGTAATGAAATCCTACCTGCCTTTGAGGCTCCAAAACTCTTTGAAGTTAAAAGGTGCCACATACCTGACCAAGGTCAGAAGCAAGGCAGAGACCTGTGTTTTAAAGCACTGGCGCTCTTTCTGACACGGTGAGTGATTTCTGTGTTGGTCTTCATAGCTTTTAAAGTGCTGATGAGATTTCTATTTCTTTTTGATGAGAAAGTTAAGGGAAGAGTGCTCTGCTCCAAATAGATGTGTGCTTTAATAACTACCTTTCCTCTTGATGTAACTCGGGATTGTTGTACAAGTTTCACTCTAGTCTCCTCTAGGGAAAAGTTCCATGAAAAACTTTTAAGCTTGGAATTTTACTGATATAGAGCAGTTTTAGAGCCACATAAGTTATGTAACTTATTCATATGGATGAGCACTCACGTATGTGAACACTCCTATTGACTTCCCATGGACTAGATATGTAAGGATTGCACAAGTGTGCCACAGGACTTAATTGAATTTTTAACTGACGTAGGGTAGTGTGATCAAGACTCCCATTTGCAACCTCATGTATTTAAGTAGTTTCAAAAGTGATTATTAAAATGCCTGGCTTGTGTTTCCGGTTTATGAGGTAGGAATCGTGTCACAGATGAAATAAATATAGAAGCTGAAAGTTGAAATGTGTGTAATAACTGACCTGGGAGCCTTCTGGCTTTAGAACTTATCCAGCCTGTGATATGGGCACCATCATATTAAAGGGAAAGATGTGGAAGTCCTTGGCAATTACCAGCAGATTACCCAGTTTAAGATACGCTCCCCTAGTTTTTCTGTGTGATTTTGAGCAAGTTGCTGACAGCTAGACATGACAAAGCATTCAAGCTAAAAGATAGGAGCTATAAGGTCTGACTTCTAAGACTCTAGGATGGGAACAGACTCCACAACCTGAAGTGAAATACTGAGGGTTGCTTCCTTTAGTCTTAGAGACTAACATACACCAAAATGGGAATTGTAAGAGCTGAGCAGGGAACTGCATAAATAGGTATGTCCAGGGACAGCTAAGAACAGAAATACCTTTCATAGCTCCCATCTCTGTGTGCCACTCGGCTTCAGGTAGATACCACTATCCACTTGAGATTCACAAAGTAAAGGTCTAGATGCTTGTTTTCAAAGAGCAGAACAAAGCTTATTCCTTTAAAATGGTGTCAAGCCTAGTTGTAAATAGCACTTCCCTGGGATCTGGAACTTCTGGTCAAGTCCATTCTTCTATAGTCAAGGGATTCAAGCCTTATCCTTTCTGGATAAGACATATGCTCCACCTCTTCTGCTGAAATAGCACTTCTGAGGACAAAAACATTTATGATTTATTGGGTGAGAAAGCAGGGACCAAGAATAATTGTGGCAAATGTGAATGGATTTGGCAGGGGTAGACAAGCCTTGGCTGTTGGTCCCTGTGCCTAGGACTGCTTCTGTGTTTTACCCAGTTCTATTTAATGCATATAGAAAAGTAGTTCTGGCATTTCAACTATATAGTTTGGGCATGATGTCTTTTGGTTGCTTTTGATGGAAGACTGCGATCCTTCCCCCCACACCCCCAAATAACTAATTTTCTTCTTTCAAGGTGTGTCTATCCAAGTTATCCTTTGTGGCCATGTTTGGGATAATAGAGCAGAAAATGGTGTGATACATTTTTTGAGAATGAAATGTCCCACAGCTGACAATTCAAGGGCTTGCAAACTGTGCACCATAAAACTGTGCCCTGTGCTAGAATTTAGTCAGGTCAAATAACGCAGAACAAAGGTGCTGAGATCGATGACTGCTCTGACCTTCCTGTTACTGTCTCACTGCCCTTCAACTTTGCATCTTCAGGCCTCTTGCTAACCCAAAGGGAAGTGCAAGAAAATACGCTAGAGATTACCTAGGCTGTTTCTTGGAGGCTGTTCTTCATCTCTTCTGCCTTTTCAGAGGTGCTGAAGTTTTCATTGGTGAGGACAAGGACCTGCTTCATTACACTGTATTAGTGTCCAGTGTCATGGTCCCAGTTGATAGACACTTTGTCAAAGCATTGTGAAACACTTCAGGATAAGCCTTGTGATACTGCTGGAAGGAAAAATGTTTCGACAAAACGTATAGCATGTACGAAGGAAATAATAGCAGTTTATTAGTTAACATCAGTACCTCATTTTTAGTTTTGCTGCTTATGATTAATAAAAGCACTTCCTATGCCTGTATTAAGTAATAAGACCTATATGTTTGTGTTAAGACACTGTATTATCTTTACTAGCGTATAGCGTATCTATGAATGCAAGAGTGAGAGGGTTTTTGGGTAGAGTTAGTATCTGTTCTTACTAACTGGTACAGAGAGAAAGATTAGATAAGTTTTTGGGCACAAGAAAACCTGTTTCTGTTCTAAAACAGAATCAGTAAATGCAAAGCTAAATACCAATTTAAGCATGTGTTGAGAGAAATGATATCTGTACATACATTGTTTTTTAAAGGAAAGATGGTATATATGAAATAGAGGAGATGTTATTGTGGGAGCGAGAAAGTAGTTGTCTCCAAGGTGAAATGGGGTAAGGGTTAATTTATAGCCTGAGAAATATGAAGACACGTTAGTATGAGCCATGGAAGTTATGAGTTATTATAGACTTAATATCTCTGAGCCCAAGGTGTCTGATATCTAGTGGAGTTATGAGTTAAATCCTGAGATCATCTCTGGGATGATTTTTGTAACTTTCTGCAGGGGATCAGGGCTGAAGATCACAAGTGGATCAGTCTTCATGAGAAGTATTTCATCACTGTCAGCTGCATTTCTGGCATTTTAGGCTGTGCGGGGGAGCTTGTGCTGCTGAGGGAGCTTTTGCTGGTGCATGGTAGCCCCTTATCTCTACTTTCACAGCAACTGTGACAGTGTTTGGTGATCGAGTCTGTCCCACTGCAGGCAGTGGTGTGTAAGAGGTGAGGGCACCCATGTATATACTGTAGGGATGTTCATTGTGGTAATAATGAAGCAATGTTAGAAAGAAATTATCTTTTTCAAATCAAACTCTTAGCACCTATTCTCAACTCATGTGATTTTTGAATCTGTTGCTTCTATTTTAGACCTGAAGAGAGTTCTGTACCAAAAATGTTCACAGTTTTCCAGCTGTTCCAGTTAGTTTGTAATTATACTGGCTCAACCTTAAACCCCTTGTTTTATTTACATCCTTAGAACTTTAGGGTTACAGTAATCTGTGACTATAGAATATAATACTAATGTAATCTTTTTAAATTTTTTTTTAATTTTTGTGTAGGCACCTGTATCTCCTTTCAACTTGCTCACTGTAAAAATACTAAGAGTGAGGAATGTCCGGAAGGCAGACTTGTGTGAGTAGTTCTACTCTTGTTGGATGTTTTGTATAACTCTTTAAAGAAAATATTTAGACAGTGTTATTGTTCTCAAATTGTGCAGGAGTAAAAAGATATATTGCTGCATGTTTGCAAGAATTATTTTTAGTTTGATACTGAAATGTTGTTTTCTGCTCTTCAGTTTAAAGAGACTGACTCAAGCAAGGTGATGCATTTTATGTCTTTTTTTCATACCTCAATGTATGAGATATATTTCCTACCCTTCTGACATCATGCTTAGCTGCTGATCAGAGGGCTGTTCAGTAAACAATGTAAATTCTTGTGGTTTTAAGTAAGAAACCTGAGTATTTCCTACAGAATTTCTGGATGGAAGAAAGGAGAGAACTGGTAATGCAGACATAAAATCAGCAGTAGTGGGAAAGCCTATGAAAACAACAGAAGTACAAGCAAAAACATTCTATTGCTTCTGCAAATTTATAAATATGCAAGAAGTTATGATAAAATCCAGTGTGTCTCAAAATTTATTTAACCTAAAAAATGGAGCACTTTAAAAGTCAAAAAAAAAAAGAACAGAACATTACTGTGAGAGCCTGAAAGGAATTTAAGTGGGGGATAGTGAGGCGAAGTGAGAAAAGGATGTCTAGAATAGAGACTACAAGAGAAAAATGTCATAGCCAGATCACAGAACAAGAATTAATAGTGAGAAGAGCCCAGGACAGAAGAAATCTCTGCAGTAGGGAAGTCTAGGGAGTCTGGTGACATCCAGCTGAGAAAAGCCCTATAACAATTCACGGTCTCTGCTCTGCAGGCTGGTGGGCATTGGCTTGTTGAACCAGAGTGTGTGGCAGCAAATTTAAAATTAAATCCTCAGTGGGAAAATGACACTTGCAAAAGATGGAAAGAACACCTTGTTTGCTGTCCAGATCTGACACTGACTTACCCAGGGGAAGGACTGGCTTAATTCTGAATTTTCCAATTTATTGAATATCTTCCTCACAACTTATATTACACAGATGTGGGTCCTCAATAATACACTCTTCTAGGTGGATTGAGACTTCTTCAGATGTCTTTCAAAATGCAGTTATGTCACTGAATCACTTTAATGGAGAAATGTGAGTAGTGAAACATCTGTTTAAAGAGGTTGGAAAGGCATGAAAGAAAAATGTGGAATAAAGACAAAGAGAATAAGGAAATTTGAATCTAAAGACCACAAAAATAAAACCAAAAGGTATAAAACAAAAAGTCCACAATATATTCCCTTAAAGCTCGTTGAACATGGCTCAAAATCAGTTTTCTTTTGGTACTCACAGAATTTCATGCAGCACATCGTGGTTTCTGAGAAAACCAACTGTAAATTTTAGTTAATCCATTCTATATTTTTAGATTTTAACTTGTGTGATGGGTCAGGAATAGAGGGAAAACTTATCAGAGGTTGAATTTGGTGGTTTCTGGCAGGAGGGATGTGGTTAGATGACATGGAAGTTGTGCTTAAAAGCAGTGGTTTTGAATGGCTGATTACTATCAGGGAACAAATCTCTGCTGCACTTACTTGCAGTATTCCGGGTTACTTACTCATGAGTCTTCTACAATGTAATACTACTGTGCTTCTTTATGTTTTCCCTTGGTTCATTAAGACAAGATGACCTCATAAGACATAAAGTTCTAGGTTTCCTGGAGACTTAAAGACTAATTTTTATGTACGAAACATGCATTCTCTGGGCTTATGGTCGGATGCATAACTTTTCATTTGACAAAATCCAGATGTTCAAATGCCTAAATGGTATTTTGCACCAACCAAATAGGCCAGCACTGCAATTGCATCTACCAACCTGCATGCACAATTACTGGTGCATTTGTGTACTCCAGTAGATCATCTGCTTATGCTCTAGTTTCTTGTGGCTGTCGTCCTCAGGAACAACTTGCTTGAAATCACTTGTTACCACAGTGAATCCAGTCTTTTTCCGTTAAACTTGTTGGCAGATCTGCTGTACCAAATGGCTTTAGTACTTTGTATTCTGGTCTCAAGAACAAAAAAATATCATATCTTTACCTCCTTGATATGCCCCAGATTCAGAACGTGGGCATCCTAAGAATTTGTTTAAAGTGTATCTGTCTGAGAGTTTTATAAGCTTTTCGGCGAAAGTATTTTCTCAACAGAAAATTTGTTGTCTGAAGAAACTCACATTATTGTGGAAAACCTGTCCATTTTTTTGTCTGCAGTGGGAAGGATATTTCAGGTAGCCTTTTCCTTTTCTGAGGTATAAATAAGGCAAACTTTTCAGCTAGTTTTCCTTGAAACCTCACTATTTTCAATATGGGAAAATGTCCCTTTTCTACCTGTTTGTAATGGTAACAGTATGCTGCTTGTTACAATTCTAAGTTAGCATTTTTTTCCTCCACTTTAGTTTTCTGTTTTTTTATGGTTAAATGTTGGTCTTATGTTAAATGTCTGTCTAAATGTTATGTTTTTATGTTAAGTTGTGGCGTCAATTTATTTTTTATGTTCTTATTTACTTCACCAGTGAAAAAAGAGTATGCTTTAACAGTATTCCTCCTTACTGTTGTTTCAGAAAAAGATAATTTTAATAGGTTTGGGTATAGGCCTGAAAAACTAGACTGTGTTTTTGACCCTGACACTGACTGCATTATGAGATCTTGGGCAAATCATATAATCATGGAATGGTTTGATTTGGAAAGGACCTTAAAGATCATTTAGTTCCAAACTCCCCTCCCATGGGCAGGGACAATTTCCACTAGACCAGGTTGCTCAAAGCCCATATCCAACCTGATCTTGAACAGTTCCAAGAAATTCAAGTCTTCTCAATGTACTTATTTGCATAATCCTTTTATTGCTACTGTGAAGTAATTCGTCAGTGTGTCTCAAGCCCTTTGAAAATGGTAACTGTAGCTTTAAATCACCATTAATCACTTACATTTTCATCTGCCTACTCTTGTGCCTCTGCTCTTCTGATTAGGTGTAACTAAGGCCACTCTCTGGAAACACTCTCTGGAAACACTTTCCTTCCCACAGTCATTATCAAGATTTTGCTAATCATGATAGCATGGTTAACTACACAATAAAGGCACAGCTTGGCTGGTAGAAAAATCTAAATCTGCAGTTGTTACCGAAAGATAAAGAGGAAATACATGAAGTAATTGTTCTTAATATGATGTAATAACACTGTTACAGGTTTTGGGAGTGATGCAGGGCTTGACGATGGGTTGAATTATTTGGTCTCTTCTGACTCACAAGGTTGCTGTAAGAACCCTGTGACTGGCTGAGCATTGCTAATGTGAAATAGGGAGATTGCATTACAGGTATGAGAGAAAGGCTGTCAGTGCCTGTGTCGTGGTTCTGCAAATCTCACTCCCTGGAGTTCTCCCTCCAAACCCGAGGACTCAGAATATAGGAGAAGCTAATGTCTTTGGTGGCACTCATGGCTTCCTTCCCCAGACATGAGTGATGGCAGATTCTTTCTAGTCTGCAGATAAAGTAGTAGGAAGGAATTAACAACTAGTAGTTTAATTGTGGTGATGAAACTGATTTTGTTTTCCAAAAGAATTGCTGAGAAATATATAACTTCTAAGAACTTGGTCAAATATCTGAATGAATATGGAATTGACACATTCTGATTTGGGGCACAGAAATCAAACTTTTCAGCTTTGATGGGGGAACACTTTGCTTTTTGGCATAAAAGATCTGTTGTTCCATATTTAAACCAGCACTTCAATAAAGGCTTTCATTTAGTTATTGAAACTCTTCATTCTCTAATGAGATTCTTCCCAAATCTGGGGAATAAATTATAGAAAATAAGTCTCTACAGCCCAGATTTAAGGTTTTGAGGTGTGTTGTCTTTTCAAGCTGTTTGGAAAGTCATGAATATAAAGCAAAATGCAGTGTGGATAGGTGTGCGTGTACTGTATATGGAGTACAGCGCTATTTCAAATATAAAGTAAGTCTGACTAAAAATGAAAAGGTGGAAATGAGCATTGCAAATGAGTGAAGATGTCTCTAGTTTCCTGTAAATGCTTCATTGTATTACTTACTCATACTCTGTATATTTTAGGAAGAAAGCCCCAGCTGTGCCATCTTTGTCTTATTAGGGTTAAATGTGCACTGTGCAGTAATTCTTTCTCTGGATACATTTTAACTCTACTCATCTTCTCCCTATACAGTCACCCTTTCAGACTGTTACGTGACACTGTGGCTGCCTACTGCCTCAGCTGAGAAGGTTCGGACCAGAACCATCAGGAACAGCAAAAACCCTGTTTGGAATGAAGCTTTCTGCTATAAGATCGACCGCCGCGTCAAGGTAATGAAAATAAATGGTTTTCATAATTGGATGTCTGCAGATAGTGGATTACACAAAAGTACAATAAACCAATACATATATAGCTAGTTTCCAAGCACTGGAGATATTAAAGATTTCTCAGAAAAAATCCCTGTTGCTTACATGCTCCTTAGTGTTGTTCTATTCCAGCTATTTGTTACTTAAACATCTATTATGCTGAAAAAGTAAGAATGCCCTGCAGAATATGGCCTTACTATCCCATTCCCAATCTTGACACATACAAGTGAAACCCAAGATCATGTAAAAAATAATAGTAAAATGAGTTAGTTCTAGATATTGTGGAAAGGAAATCCTTTAAATCTTCTTTACGTACCTGTGCCTGTTTTATACACTTAGACCCAAAGGCCATAAAAGAAATGTAGAAACATTTAATATCACAAATTAATGAAATAAACAATTAAATAAACAATTAATATCACAAATTCATGAATATTCTACATGACCTCCCTGTCTGTTCTGCCTGGGGAAGTGAAACAAACCTGCTTCTTTGTGTGTGTAGAATTACTAGTAATGTGAAGTCTAATAATCCCAAATCTCTTCCCCTTTTCTGTTTCCCTTCTCCTTTTCCTTCTTCCCCTAAAATTGGAGGGGCAAGGGAAGAAAACCTAGTCTTGTGACTTTCCTGCCTTATGTGGCTCCCAGATATAGTAATAACTCCATTATATTCTTAACCTCTTTGTGCAGAATGTGCTGGAGCTAAAGGTCTGTGATGAAGACACAGTCACCAGGGACGATGAACTCTGCACGGTTCTCTTTGACATAGATAAACTCACTGTTGGACGTACTGTTCGAGTGAAGTTTCAGCTGAATCCACAGGTGAGCACTGGAGTTGGTGAGAACAAAAGTAGATTCTTTCTTTCCATCTAAATATAACCTTTTACAGTGTTTTATTATAGGGAACGTCTACTTAAACAGTATTTTACTGCTACTATGAGAAAGACTTAAAGTTCCTGTATGAGTGCTCCATGCACTATGCTAAAAATCTAGGAGGGAACGAGCTGGAACTAATTATCCAGAGTCTTAATTCTAAATGTTTCTGGCATGTTTGTTGGCTTTTGGTATACGTTCTGAATTTTCAGCCTCTTTAAACTGTAATAATATTTAAGCATCTGACTCTTTTTGTGTTGAGACTTAAAATCTGAAAAACAGTTGTTTTAGCAGAATAGAAGTTCCTACATCTGCATGCTCATATAGGATTTAGATTTCAAGAAACTAGTTTTAGCAACTGCTTTTTCAATATCTTAAAATTCAATATCATCAGTTGACATTACATTCTGGGAATTTTCCTAAGTGCTATTCTAAATACATATTTTAAAAATTATATGTAACTGGTATGATGAAAGCTGAGAAGAAAAATAAGTGAGGTATCTTTGTTTTCTTTTCTCCTCTCTTCAGGCACGTGAGGAGCTGGAAGTGGAGTTCACATTGCAGAACACGTGAGTAGAGTCCTAAATTCTAAATAAAGTGTTGTATTTAGTATAAAAATAGCCTGAAAAGCCGATTCATATGGAGAGTTCTTCTTAAACCTAAAGTCTCTGAAAGCAGTATCTAGATGTTTTTATTCAAGTCTAGTAAAATAGGATTTCAGAATACATATTTATAGATCTTAATTATCTGAAATGTCACTTTAACCCTGTTTGACTACTGTTCTCTTTTTTGTCATTGAATTAATATACAGTAGGGGGAATTAATAAAGTAGGTGGACAATGACAATATTCAGGAAGTTTTGACCCTTAAAAGAAGGAGTGCCAAGCTTGAATGTCTTAATTACCCTCCTTCTTGAGGAATCTGGCTTTTCACATCCACAATATTATAAAATGCGCTTCTGTAAATTGATTATTCAATTCATCTGGCTACACATGGGAAGCTATGGTAGAGAAGGGAGCTAAATATTCTGCATAAAGTAAGGACCAAAGATCACTGTGGGAGTCTGAGGACTGAGGAACCAGGAAAGGTGGAGGAGCAGCAGTAACTTCACTTGGTAGACTTGAAAGCTTTTGGTGGAGTTTGACTGTTTAGAGGATGTATTTGTTTCATGTAATTCATGCTGTGGAAAGTCTAGGAACCTGTCACTCTAATTGGAGAGGGAGTCTGTTGCAGGATCAAGGGTATTCTAGTCTGTCCCCAAAATATGCTTCATGACTCTGAGGAAGTTACTTGAAAGGGTTTCTATTACCAGTTCAATCCATATTATTGGACTGAAAGTGTTATTTAAACAACCTTAGAGGTGGTGATATTTTTGGGAGCTTCTCAAGGCATTTGGGATGCTTCAGGAGGTCGCGGTATAATGTGTTGGTGAACATTAAGTAATGTGTTTATTCTTGACAGCAGGTGAAATAAGAACTTACTGGTGAGAGGGCAATAACTCAGTGTTAAGAATGGAAAAGGAAAGATCTCACAGTGTTCACATGAAAGGCAGTCCCAGAATCTCCTATTACAACTCGTGGAGACTCATCAGCATGGATTGTTTGTTGTTTACTGTGCACCAAAACTTGCAGAAGGCCTAGCAGCATCAAGACAAACAGTGCCTGTCACCCCTCAGGAGTGTCATGACATCAGTAATGGCAATGGGGAAGTCCCAGTAGGCATCCCAATGTCCCAGAAGGCCTGCCTAGGGCCTTCCTTCCTTTGCAAGTTAGAGGATGGCTTATGGAGTTGATGTATAGAATCATACTCTTGATATTGATGGGGAAGGTCCAGATAGGTTGTCTGACTTGGATGCTGTGCACAAGTGGGTTTGCATATGGAGATGGAGGCTGGAATTTGCCTCGGAGCGTGTGCGCCACCAGCTCTGTGTCAAAGTTTTCTGTTGGAGAGTGCAGTAAATTACCTTTTCCTGGAGTCATATTCAATAGAGTCAGAAACACAGCAATTTCTGCAAGTGATGCCTGAGTAGCAATTCTACTGGTTGGAAGATAATGGTTGAGACTTTACAAATAAAAAGGACCCTTGGCAGTCTCAAGGAAGTGGTTTAAAAAAGAATGACAGTCATGGCTCAGTTGCTACAGCAAGAAGGCATGTGATCTACCTTTTTCCTTATAGTGTTCCTGAGTGACCAATGTAATAGTTGTGGCCTGAAGAACTCCACTTGCCAAGGGAAGAAATTGCTGCATTATAAGTGAGGAATTGTGTGTGAGGTCCCAGTAGGACTGAGAAAATCTGCTTTCTGTTGAAAGTCAGATAAACTTTTCCCCTACTTATCCCTCATTTGCATTTCTTGTATTTGTGTGGCAGTCAATGCTGTTCTGCCCATCAGTTAAGTCTGGAATAAAGGTCTAAGCACACCTGAACTGATTAAATATTGTGATCTTGGTAGGATGCTGAGAGGGGTCTTTTTTCCCCTCAGCAAAGGAAAGTATAATGTCAGAGTAACTAATGAAAGGGTTTTTCTACTAAAATTGGATCACATTGTTTGTTATAAATGAGAGAGCCCTGAAAAGGTCTGAAAAACTGAACTGAAGTTTGGTCACCAAACTTCAGTTTGGGTCACCAGAAAGCTAGGGACCAAGCTGACCTCACACGTGTTGAACAAGCTCAGCAGGTTTCGGCAAACTTTTTTGTCACTGGTGGATGGGAGAAGTGTTGACAGAGATTAGAGATAATTTTCAGAGGAAGTGAGCCCTCTGATAACAAGAACTACAGCTAAACGTGGGATATTTTCTAAAAATCTTTATTGTGATGGGAACAATGAGAACATACATTTGGGGAGTAAATATGGCAGTTTATATCTGAAATTAATAATTATTCCCACCAGCAATTTTTCCTGATGCTATTTATCCGTAGTTTTTAATTTCTGCCGCATCTTCTTTCCACACATCACTAATTGCAAATTGACTACATTAGCTTGTTCTTTCTTTCCAGCGTTTCAGATGAATAATATCACACATGAAGTGCAACCCCAGGCCAAGAAAGTTTCTTAAGTTGCACCTATGATAGTGGCTTTGTCACTGCTATTTTTGTTTGCCTATACTCTCACTGCAAAGTTTGTGTTTACCAAAAAGAATATTGTAAAAATTCGCTCATGATACATTGATGGGCTATATGAACTTTGTTTCTGCATTCATTCCCATTTTATTTTATTTAAAATGGAAGAAAACTTTCATTTTGGTAGCTGGGTTTCCACAACTGCAAGATGAATACTCTCTCTAGTGTTGCCACTCTTATGCCACTCCTGCAGTATCAGCAAATGCTCACCGCTCTGCTGCAGAGTGGCAGGCACTGAGAGCCAGATGTTTGATCCTAACAACATGGAGAGAAAGGCATGCTCCTTCCTCCAAGTGTCACCAGCAACTGAGCCAAGGGATTGCAAACGCCCGCCCAATGTTTTATGGGCCCATAACACAAGCCCAGCTGCCATGAGAGCTGCTGCACTCAAGCGGCAGTGACAGAAAAGGTAAGGTCATTGTACACAGGTTGCTGATTTGAATACTTTAGTGCTTTTTGTGTTATTTTCTGGTGATTATCAATGGTAATGTGGGCTTTCTTCCCTGTGTTTCCATTGGTAGGGTCCAGCATCAGAATGAGCCTATACGGGTTGCTACAGGGACTGGGTCCCGCTGGACTAGGTGGCTTCGCTCGCTCAACATCCCCCTCCCCTCTGACTTCTACTGAAGCCCACACTCGATATTGAAGGGCCACAAAGAGGCTTCTGATGAACTAAAAGGTACTTTGAGTTTCCAAGGAGAGGTCTGAGAGCCTCATGGCATTTGCTGTACCTGCTGATCTTCTCTTTGGCCTCTTTTCTTTCAGATGTCCCAAGTTGAGGAAGTGCATCTCAAACAACTCTTAGAAGAATGAAGGACCACTCTTACACAATCTTTCATCTCAGCTCCCTCTCCCTTTTTTTTTCAAATGTGAAAGACAATATTTGAAACGAAGGCCAATAAATAAATGTAAATAGGTGTACAATAAGTTGTATAAAAGTTAAATATTGATTATTGAAACATGGCAAAAGCATGATTTTTAGACAATAAAAGGTTTTTTTCTTTCTGTAGTTCTGCTGTATTATTTTGATAAATTCTCCCCATGTGTGGGAATCATGCTAGCCATTTGGTTTGGGCACTGCTGAGGAAACACTCAGGCTGTCTCCATCCATTGGGGACCAAATGTACTGCTCATATTTTGGAGGAGCACTGAAGACAAAAGTTAGAAGTTGAGAAAGATGACAACCAAAAAACATTTGAGGTGAATACAGCCTTCTTTACTGAAACAGTACTATACCCCATGCTTCCCTTGAGTCGTCAGAAAATTCAGAAAAGTAGCTTGTATTATTATGGAACCCAATAAAAGGAGGGAAGCTGGATCTGGCATGAAAGAATTCAAAGGTATCAAAAAGGTATCAAAAAATTTGAATTCTCTGGTGAAATGGAGCACATTAGTCTATTCTAAATGAGAACTGCAATACAAGAATAAGTTACAGTGTGACTGTAACTTCCCATACAATGTTTCCTGTTTCATTATAAGTCAGGCACAATCTATAAAGGAGAAGGCAGCAATTTGATGTATACCAGTCCACTTGATGTATACCAGGTGTTGGGAAATGATCCCTGGGCTCACAGAGTCCACTGCAGCCTAAGGCACCCCTTCAACAGACATGTAGTGAAGAAGGATGTCTAGTGTCTCTGTTTTTGGCTTTCCCTGCCACAGGCTGTAATATGCTGCTGATTCTCATAGTGAAACTGAGGTCTGCAATAAAAAAAAGACCACAAATCCCAAACTGTGATGGAAGAGAGGACAGGAGTCTTAGTATGTGTAATGAGGACTTCTAATAGCAGGTTGATTGGTAGAGAAATTACCAGCTAGTCACAAGAAATGAATGCTATTCAGAGCTCCAAAGATAGGCAAAATATTCAAAAGTCCCTGCCAACCTGAATAGTAAGAGCTCTTTTGCACGCAGTTCAGCTCTGTTTCTAACTGCGGCTGATTTCCAAAGCTTCAGAGAAAAGTGAGTGCCTTTGCTCTTCTAACACTAGTGTATGGATAACCAGGTTAAAAAAAAATAAATTAAAGCATCTGTCTTAGGCTGTGACCAGCAGAAATCTTGAAATTCAGGATATAAAAGTGGAAAGTGCAGTGTGGAGAGTAACTAACAAGTGACAGTAGCTGGGCTTCCTTACAGCACTGACAGCAGAGGTAACACCCCAATAGAGAAAATTCAGATATCGGTGCTTAATGGCTGAGTTGTCCTGGTTCTTCTCAGGAGCATTCCAAGCTGTTCTGTACAACAGTGTAGGTTTTCCACCATGTTTGAGGGTCATACCTGGGACCTCCTGGCTATCAGCTAACTTTATACTTTACTGACACCAGTACTTCAAATAATACTATACTTTACTGGACATTTACTTTCAAGAAGAGATATCTTTACCTCTCTTTCCACCTTCATTTCATCAGGCTATGCAGACTAAAATCTTTTAATATTTATCATGCTGTTTCTTGCTTTCCTTGTTTTTCTTAATGAAGCATTTGAAGATAGTGACACCATATGTAATGTTATGACTATTTTATTGCAAAATCATAATTAAGTGTAAAAATTTGTGTCTGAAACAAAACTTGAGTGGTATGGTACTTATGCCCATTTCCCTGTATACTGGTAGAAACACTGAGTATTTCTTGTCCATTCCTGACAAATATTCTTTGAATTCTTCTGAAATACACTTTCAAAGAAAGATCTTACAAAATTCTTAAGTGTATAACTGTTTTTTGAGGAGAGGTGTTTGCTTGGATTTTGTTGTTGTTTGGTTTTTTTTGAATGGAAAGTTTTGCAGTGTATTTAGCCAGCTCATATTTTTCTCTTAAAGGAAAACACTGATTTGGAAATGAAACTTTAAGCTGTTTATGAGCCTTGCAATTTTAGGTGAATTCTTTGTCACGGGAAATCTTATAAAGCTATTATAATGCATGTTTATACTGAAATCTAATTGTTATGATAAATCTTCACTTAAAGGGGATACAACCAATGTCCTTTATCTGATTTCAAAGGAATTGTATCTTCTGGCTTCAGCTGAGATAAAATACATAAAATACAGAATTATGTGAAACCTCAGAGTGTTATAATCCATAGCTTTTAAAGTCTTAATAGACAGCTTGTAATCTCTGTAGCAGGTTGAGGAGTCAGTGCTCAATCTTCATAAAGTATTCCTTTTTAACTACTCTGAGTTCTTGAGATACTATATAAACTTACATGCGCAATTTATTAAACGGGTAAATGATAAGATATTCTTAATGGACATTGCCTTATTTTTCTGATGGAAAAATAAGAATATATTACGAATTAACCTCTACCCCTGTAAGTGGAAACACATCTACACATATAGTGATCTATTAAAATCTCATGTGTGATTTGCAGGTCACTATATAGAGGTGAGTACAATTACTTCTGCTCTTATGGTGATTTTTTTTTTTAAGTTGTGGAAATCTAGGCAGTTGTATCAGTTTTTGAAGTACAAAACCTTGGGTAAAACTGTAACGATCAAAACAATCAAGATGGATTTAACAGCCTCCAGCTGTCGTCAAACTCAATGTGTCACATATCAGTATTCATTGCATGGTTTACTGAAGCAAATGTATAAGACCACAGGAGTAGAAATCCAACTTCATATATTGTCATGAGTGGATGGAAAAATTGCAACTCAGGTCATCATCTAATCTTAAGCTTTAAAGTATTTTTGTGTGAGAATGTTAAAGTCAGAAATGTCAAAGCTGATGGGGGAAATGAGTAATGTGTTAACTAATAGACTTAAATATTTGTCTGAGTTGTCACACCCATGACATTATATTTTCTGTTTTATTTTTCAGTCTGGACTATCCTGATGGCATTATTACTAATGGAGTACTAGTGGTAATATATATTTATTGCAATCTTTCTTGTGTCTGCATAGGAAGTGCAGACTAACTCTGGAAACTCTGAGCTCTGTCCTAAAGCCAATATTGCCACCTACTCTGTTCTGCAAACTGGAGGCCTAGAACTATCAGGAGTTAGTGAAGCAAGTGATACAATGCTCATAAAATAGTCCCGTATCTTAATGCACCCATTATTTTGAACAGGGCTCACCTTCTTTACTTAACTGTCTCTCCAAGCTCAAGCAGCTCATGAGCTGTTCCTCTTTAATTTCATATTCAGAAAAAAATACCTTATCTCTATTTCCCTCATGTTATCTGAAGACATAGTAATAGATAATAACTGTGTTCCTCATTGATCAACCAGAGGGGTTGGTTGAGAACAGTATGAATCACTTGCAATGACATTTATGCTTCTCTCAGTCATCACTCATCCTCTCTTGCTACAGGCACGTGAGGTTTCCTGTTTGGAGGTTAGAGTGGATATGGGGAAGCTGAAGCAGCAATCCACAAGTGAGGTTATTGCTTCATTAAACTATTGTTTTTGTGTTGTGATTAAGTCATTATAACAGATGTTTGTGCATGTTACTGTAGCTGTGTCATATAATACTTAGTTTTGCCATGTCCCACCTGACAAAAGATTGTATCTGTCAAAATTCAAGTTAGTCAAGTATTTGGTTATGAGGCAAATCTTAAACTGATGCAAAAATAGAGCCATATATACTAGAACGAAAAACTTGGAAAAATTATGTTAGTTCTTTTTTTGTTTATTGCTTGTCCAAAATGAATTTTTCTAAGTTGGATCTTCTTTTAAAATTATCTTATAATTCAAATAATATGTAAAAATATTATCCTGTATGTTTGATTTGGGTTTGAGTATGTATAAAGTTTATGCAGATTTAGGGTTCCGAAAGAGACTTTTTTTGTTTTTTTTTTTAGTAAAAATAATAAACTTAAGCTCTTAAAACTTAAATGTAAAATTGTATTGAAGGGGTCTGCCCAAAATGCATGAAAATACTCCACAACCACAGGATCACCAAAACAGGACTGTTTGTAAAATTTAGCTCTAATAAATACAGCAGGATTCTTCGCTAGTCTTTAAATTCATTCAAATAAACAGTAACTTTTGTAGAGCTGCTCATGCGGTAAATCTCAAAAACTCTCATCTGTTTTGAGTTAATTCACGGATGGAAAATTGACCTTTACAAAGAAAATGGTAGCAATTACTGAGTTGCACTACAGGAACTTTCAGGCTGAGATCTAACATGGGGAGGAAAGGTTAGTGAAGTAAAATTATATGCTTCTTGGCCCTGATCTTGCAAGAGAACTGTATATTATCTCTCTGTAAACGTAAAGGCTTTTTTGTACAAGAAACACAGACTTGGGGTTGACAGGTTGTTTCAGTTTTGGTGACATAAGGGCATATACCAAGTAGTCTGCTTGATTTTTGAGTTTATAGAATCATTTGACGGTTGTAGTCTTAATATAATGAAATGTACACAATGAACTAGAACAGATTGACTTCAAATAAATTGCTCTCATTCAGCATGGATAATCCAAAACACCCTTACACTGACACTCCTTTAAATCTAAACCTTAGTTTCATTTAGTTATGGAAATAACTACCAAATAGCAAGCTGTGATATTTAAAAAATTTGTGATTTCTGTATATTTATGATTTATACAGATTCACCAAGATATTTTATATCAGTTTTCAGTCTGTTTCAGACACCCAAAGTCTACTTAGTCATCGTGGTGTAGGGAAAATCAGACAGAAAGAGTGCAGAGTAGAAGTGGATTGGTTTGGTTGTTTGTTTGTTTGTTTTAATTAGCTGTGTATGTTTGCTTAGGATAGTTAAAATTCTCTTTGTTCCCTACCTCTCCATTTAGACCAGGAGCTTACATTTACAGTGAAAGGATCACATGAAGGAAGCCAGAAGATTTTGCTGGACTCTGGTCCCAGCCTTCATATCATCGTGTTTCACTGCATCATAAATGACCAGACAAGACTGGATATTATATTGCCAGAAGAGGTAAGTTCTATTTCCGTCTGTTACCATTAACCTCAATGAAATTAGAACAAGAAATTAATGTAACCAGTGAACTGAACTAGCCCTCTTAGTATGAGAAATTCTAGAGATGACAAACATTTCCTGTGTGCATATCCAACTCCTTTTTACATTTTTTCAGCTGGCTGATGGAAATGAAACAGAGAAGCCTGGGGTCCTTTCTTTCCCTTTGAGTTCTCTCCCTTTGCAGAAGGAAATAGTACTAGAAGAGGTGAATGCTGTGAACCTTTTGAAATATCTATTTTTAAAATGTGTTTGATATTGTCCTCCTAGAAATAAAGTTACCAAATAAAAAAATCACTGTGTAAAATTGTACAGCTAGTTATTGTAAATGATAAAAAATAGTTTATCATAGTCACTTTTAAGGAAGCAAGTGTTAACAATAATTTTCATAATATGAAAATCATTGTAACCCTGCATCCCACAATTAGAACCAAGTGGTTTCAAGGAACAAAAGTGACAAAAGTGCATATGTACTTGCATTCAAGATTCTTTTTTTATATTGGGGTAATTCTGGAATGGCTAATAATTAAAAAAGTTATGAGATTATGAACTTAATTCAGATTTTAATTTGTCTAAATACTGATAGTGGGAGTGGTTTTGTATGTATTTTTTTATTTTAGTTTAATAAGTTAACTTATTCCTGTTGCCTCTTCTAAGTGTGTGCACTGGTGACTGGTGTGAGATGCAAACTTGTGGTGCACTACCTGCCCCAAACATGCAGGCTTATAAGAGAAGAGAAAATGTGACTGGCTAATTGTATGAAAAAAGTCCTTAACCTTATGATTTATTATTTAAAATCCCCCTCTCTTACTCAATAGGCATTGCCTGAGCTTGAAAGAAAGAATGCTTTAAAATTTGATGGTAATTAGTTTTACTTTCTCAATTTCTAGGATAATTCATTTCGCTTGTGCTTGACAACAAGAAAATGGTAAGATAGCCTCTTTTTGTCCTATCATCCAGGACTACTGTGAACTAATTATGTAGGTTTTTTTCTATGATAGGTGGAGAGAGGAACACATGCCACGTGAGTGCTTTGTCCTGTGCTCACGTGGTGCTTGAGGTGAGTACAAGTCTGCTGCAGTTACAGGATTGTGCAGTTCAATATGAGTATGTGAGCCTTCATAGATTTCTTCAGAGTAAATTAGTTTATTTTATGACTATGGTTCTAACACGTGAGTAAAACTGTACTACTCACATATTAATTTTATTTCCCACTTATGCCAACAGTCAGATTTGCATAATGACTGAAATAAACTATCAATCTTTAACTTTGCAAAATCACCAAAATAAACGTAGGGCTTCTGCCCCTTCTCCTGCTTCACCAAATAGAATGGAAGCTGAGATCTGACCAGCTGCACCTCTGACAACCCACTTGCAGGGACAGAATTGCACCAGTGATAGGTAAAATTGAAGATAATGATGTTTTATGGTATAGCTGAAAACTTCACGTGGTTCACACCATCCCAACTACTGGGTGATATATAGAAGGGAATCAAGGTGAATTTTCATGACTTTGGGAGCACTTTGTGTAGGTGCAGAGTTACCTGTTCAACCTCAGACCATAACAAAATATATTGAAATGTGAATCTAGAAGACACAGATTTATAGAGAGAGCAGGAGAAATTTTAATCTATTACTAAGAGAGTTGTTTGTTTTGTAGAGTAAATCAGTTGAAACTATTCTGTTTTTGAAATTACACTGTGAGATAAACCAAATTTGCTGGAGAACAGAGGAACAGAGGGTTAGGGTTAATCCTTGAAACACTCAAATTTGTGAAATATTGGTGAAAATAATATTCAGGACAGACTTTGCAGCCACCAGAGGGTGATGTGAACAAGAAGATTTGGTCAATATTTAGTGCTCTTTTCAGTAATGAGTATATTTATGTTGTTGAAGGCACATAACATTAGCTGCCATTTGATTGGGTTTGCACCTTTTTTTCTGATTTTTCTTTTTACTTGTGCTTCAGTTTATCAAGGGACAAAATTACAGGTGTCTGCACATGTGAGGAAAAAAAAAGATGGATATTCCTGTATATTTGCAGGATGAAGCTTGCAAATGCTTATCTAAGAATCTGTTAAGGACACAGATGAAAGGCTGGATTTCCCAGGACAGAGGCTGAGCAGGGAGTGATCATTGCTCTGTAGTTCAAGCTCCCTCATGTAACTGATGAGGACCATCACTTTAAACACTGTTAGTGGACTGTCAAAACTTGAGAACAAGTGATGATGGCATCACTTGAATTTTT
The DNA here is from genome assembly GCF_001604755.1 of Lepidothrix coronata. Classification (NCBI taxonomy): domain Eukaryota; kingdom Metazoa; phylum Chordata; class Aves; order Passeriformes; family Pipridae; genus Lepidothrix; species Lepidothrix coronata. The sequence goes on from NW_016690181.1 coordinate 1,429,310, forward strand.
CAGGATGTCATGGTGACAAACAGGAATGACACAGAAAAAAAATATGGCCAAAATTATCCCTTTTGGTGATCTTTCCCTGACTTGTGTGCCTTGCCTTTGTGTCCATGTTAACAAGAAATCTAAAGTACCTTTGAACCTCCTCTTCATCCTGACTGCTACTCCTTTCTGTCAGTAGAAATGCTTGTTTTTCTTCTTTCCTTGATCAATATGCAGACTTGGAACTAACTTGTTTTACAGATTATTTATTTTCTGGTTACCTGCCCTACAGATCTTGAAATCAGCTATAAATAACATGAGCATTGATTTGTCCCATTGTCTGTTCTAGCTCAGGAGATCTGGATGTGCGCTTGGGTTTTAGCCTGTGCAAGGAAGAGCAGGATTTCCTGCGGAAAAGGAAGAAATATGTTGCTGCTGCCCTGAAAAAGATTCTTAATTTGGAAGAGGATCTGAAAGAGCATGAGGCAAGCCAATACAGTCCATGGCAGCAACTCCTTTCCAGAAATCAGGGCCTGGGTCACAAATTCAAACCACAAATAAAAGCCCAACTTGAATAATGCTACTACTGTGGGCCAGGCCTGGCCACCCAAGGCAAGGGATGAGCAAGAGAAGCAGTGGCCTGTTAATGTAGCAGAGCAGAGGAGGCAGGATAATGTCTTCACAGACCCCAAAACTTCTTGACAGCTCCTCAATTCAGCCCAATCCTGTTTATTCTTGGTATTGCTCATGGGTCTTAGGAGTAAAATTTATAGTGGGCAGACATGGGACTGCTGGGGGATGTTGCCTGGGAAAGAGTGTGCCTTATCTCAGTGACAGACACAAGGTTGTGGGCATGGCACATGTAAGGGGTTTTGAGAGGAAGAAGCAAATATTTTCACACAAACATCTGAATAAAAATTCTTGGGGTGGTTTCTGCAGCAAAGAAGCTGTATTCTTGAGAAAACCAACAGATAGAATAAAACCATCAACCTGGAAAAGAAGAGTGAATGTTACAGCATCATGAGTTGTAGATGAAATAGCTTATTGCAAGTTTAGCTGTATCACTATAGCTCCTGCTCCTGTCTCCATAGTTGAGTCATAAATTTTGTAACTGCTTATGCCTAGCTGGGTTGCTGACAATCAGAAAAGTAAACATACAAACACCAAGAATACTCTTCAGCATTTTAGGAAAAATCCCCTCTACCTTGTTAACTGACTTACATTTGAACTGAAAAAAACCCCCACCCACATTAGAGTTTTAATTCATAATGAAAAAGTTACAAGACGTAAAACCCAGAACATAATTTTTGGAATTCATTTTAGTTAAGATTATGAGATTTTTCCTCATTTCCTGGATTTAGGCTCTGAAAGAGTTTAAAGTACCAAGAACATCTATTTTGGTGGGTTTTCTGTGGTTTGGGGTTTTTTTAGGATAGAAGAATTGTTTTCTTCATGCTCTATTCATTGACTTTAGAATAACATATTCCTTTATGAAATTAGAAGCTAATACTTGAAAGATAAAAATAGACATTTTCCATAGGGCATGTAAACATCCACACAACTCTAGATGCTAAGGGAAGCAAAGGGTGTACTAGATCAGGAAAAGATTAAGAGAAGAATAGTCTGTCTCTTCAATTACACTTGGACTGTGAAAGGGGGGAAACCCTATCAATGACTGTGCTTCAGGATGTAAAGTAATTAGTAATTAGTGGCCTGCGGCCAGGAAGGCTTTGGCTATTGTGTAGTTTGGCTGATTACAGGGTGCTGTGCATTCTTCTGCAACACTGGTCATTGTTAGAGGCAGAATCATGGATCCTTAATCTGCTCCAGTGTGGCAAATCCTGTATTTTCTATGATGGCCTCTAATAATACACTTTGAGAAAAATTCCAGGGTGATGAGGTTGATTTCCATTTCTATATTAAGTAAACACCCTCCTGTCCGCCTCATCTGAGTGGATAAGACATAAGCCTTCCCTCTCACATCAGTCAGGTGATGGCAAACAGAAGCCTTTTGCAAGAATCACACCCTTTTCATATGAAGCAACATCACTGCTTGTGTTAATGCCTGCAACCTGTTATCGGATTTCTGCAGTAAGGACTGTTTGTCTCTAATAGGTGCATGGCTTTCTCTCCCTTTGCCTTGCTGTGTTGAACAGGTGCCGGTGGTGGCCATTACAACCACGGGGGGAGGCACGAGATCACTCACTGCCATGTATGGCAGCCTGCTGGGTCTGCAGAAGCTCAACCTGTTAGACTGCATTTCCTACATTGGTGGTTTATCGGGTACCACATGGTGAGAATGACCCAAAGAAGGTTTATGTTTTCTCTGTTCAATGCTCTTGACTCTTTGTACAACACCATTGGCTTATATGGCACTTAGCAGACCAAAAGCATTTCCCTTCTCCCCACAGTCTCCTCTCTGTCCACCTGGAACAAAGAGACAAAACATACTGATTAAGAGATCAATCATCACATTTGTGAGCTGCTTTTGTCACCACACTGACTCAGTCTATGCCTGATATTTCCATATGAATGCTCTATTCCTTTTTTGTCTTTTATCAACTGTTTAAACTAAATGCAACAAATTTGTCTTTAGACTGGAAACTGAAGGAAGATGAGAAGAATAATTTATGCCTGCCACTTGCTGGTTATTCTCACTTCTATTTTGGATTTACAGTGCATCTCTCTCTGGTAAAAGATGTGTGGGCCTAGTGGAATTAATATGTCACAGGAAGCCCACCAAATGGCACCAATTTACTGACCCCGGAGAAACTGCAACTATGGTTGCTCATTGTTAAGTGCTCTTTTCTTCTAGTGGGCATACAGCAGATGTCAAACTTAAAATAACTAAGGTATTTAATCAAGTAGGTTTTAGGTACCTTCTCTCTTCTATACCTGTTTGGAAGTGGAGAATTTTTTTTCACTGAATTGAATGTTAGTCCTTTATATCCAAACTTAATGGTAAGTTTTTCTAAGGATTTGCCAAAATTCTTTTAACTTCTCTGTATGTATGTGGTCTGAGAACTTTGTCTGTGTTATGAGTTCAAGCAGACAAATAAGAATGGCCATACAAGGACATGCCTAAGGACTGCCCAGTTTTCTCACTGGCGCAAGCCATTAGCAGATACATGGAACTGAATGTAGGACTAGACCAAACTAGTAGTGACTGCTCCTTAGAATATTCCCCACCTTTCAAGAAATGAATTTGAGGAGGACCTGTGGAGCCTTTGCACTTAATATCCTTGAGTCTTGGGGTTTTTTCTCCCTTGAATTTGAAGATAATTTTTGGACCCACAGAAACTTTTGTCATCACCAAACCAGGAAAGATTGGAGGTTTTGTTTGCTCTTGAAATGAGAGTATTTGAAATATGTTTAATTTTTAGTTGTGAATCCCACAAGAATTAAGGAACAGGTAAATAGGTTGCACGAAAGTTTTCTGAAGGCAAACCCCACAGTATTACTCCTCTTTGATTGTTTTCTTCCAACCTTTCTTCAGGACCATGGCAAACTTATATGAGGATGCTAATTGGTCACAAAAGTATCTGGAGGACGCAATCGAGGAAGCTCGCAAGCAAGTAACCAAATCCAAGACCTGTTGTTTTTCTTTGGACTGTCTGAAGTACTATTATAATGACCTGATGGAGAGGTCTAAAGAAGGACATAACACCTCTTTCATAGACCTTTGGGGGCTTGTAATTGAATCCATGCTACATGATAAGGTATTACTCCTTTTTTTTCCACAAACCTGTTGAACTTCTATAGCTACTAGGAAGAAGAAAATAAATCCTGGGATGCTATTCAGTACTACTAATGCAAATAATTAGTTTAGTAGTTGATTAAATATTATATATTCAGATCTATTTTTAAATCACTGCTGTTGATATGAAGAAAGGTTGACCTTGAACTGAAGGAGCCAGGGCATAGCAGTCAAAGGTGTTCTTTCTCCTTAAAGAAAGAAGATTCCTGAGAAAAAATATTTTTAATCATAAAAAAAATCGCTTTGGACATTAAATATTCTCACTGGAAGAGGCACTTAAAAATTTGAAATAATTTGCTTCTCTAGCATAAATGAAGATATGCATTTATAAAGTGACCTAGTATGTGACATATGGAGATGTTTCAAATAGTGGGAAAGACCATTCTCTAAATATGATATCAAGTTTTAAAAAAGAGTGATAGAAATCTTATTACCTTAAAAATAGTATATCTTAAATAGTTTCCATCTGGTTTATGTTTATACAAGGAAGTTTTAAATTGTCATGTGCAACAGAATATATTCTTGCATACGCATATACTTGCAAAATATCTTAAAATATGATAAATTCTTTGCTAAGACCCAGCCAAGGAAAGAACCTTTCCTTCCACTTGCCAGCATAATTTTTCCTGGGAATGTTTTTTGGGTTCTTTTCTTGATGAATCTACAATCAACCTTTCTGCATATATCAAAATCTGAGATCCCACATAGGGTGTAGCTGCTTCTTATGGGATATTTGCCAAGATTGGAATATTCCATGGCAGGTATTTCTGAGCAATCCAGTGAGCTGGGAATGGGAATGGGGAACCTGGATAAAGCTGATAATTCACATTATATTATTTCAAGCGTAAGTTGTTTTTCACCGCGTTCCGTTAACTATTTTTAATCAAAACCAGAAAGATGAGCACAGACTTTCGGACCAACGGCAGGCAGTGGATAATGGTCAAAACCCATTGCCCATCTATGTGGCCATCAACCTCAAGTCCAACTATAGTGCCCAGGCATTCAGAGGTAATGGTTATGATTTAGATTTCTTAACAATTTTATAATTTAAGTAATCCAAACTTAAATAATATCCGCATAATCAGCTTTAATAATACGATAGTTCTTTCAATCTAACTGCAAAAAAACCCCTCAAACCCCAAACAACTATTAAAATTTCAAATAATAATGACTAAAACTAAAACAAAAAAACAAAGAAATATTAAGTGTTTAGCATTTGAGTTCTTTATATTGCCAGAATTGGAAACATGGTTTTACCACAGCAGATGTCCAAGCCACCATTTATCCTGGCACAAAAAACTTGTAATAAAACAAATTCTTATGATGGTTCCACATGGTCTTGTTTTGCACAGTGAATGGGAGAACTTTGAATTTTTGGGTCCAGTGTCAGGAAAATCTCCATTACTATTAATTTTCGTAGTATTTGTTTAATATGGCATCTGAATACGTGATACCAAATGAATACTGAGCTCTCTGTCACTAGAGCCCTAAAGAGAACAAGTTGTACGTGAGCAATACATACTTCTGGGTAAGATTAACCGCATTAAGGGGCCAGGGCTTTTCTGCTGGAGATTGCTGTATCACAGCCAGGGACTGCCCTCCCATGATGTGGAAGGACCTTATGGCATCAGTACTGCAAGCAACACAGATACAGCTATAGCTGGTGAAAAGCATATTATGAACTAGCCAGTGTCTTTCTCATTATTTGCTTTCTAGTATTCCTCTGTTTAGCAATAGCTAACGTATTACTGCCTTTTCATGGTCTGGCTGCTGTTACCATAGAGTGGCTGGAGTTCACTCCCTATGAAGTTGGTTTCCTGAAATATGGAGCATCTATCCGCGCAGAACATTTTGGAAGTGAATTCTTTATGGGAAGGATGGTGAAGAAGCTCTCAGAGACTCGAATCTGCTATATGCAAGGTGACTATTGCCTAGGGGGAAAGGTGGTCTACTTGAGAGACACCTGGCAGTAGTGAGTTCATGGTCTGTGGTGGGCAGCACTGGAAAGACATCAGCAAACAGGTTGAGCTGGTGTGAGTTTACATTAGCAGGGACATACTTAGGAAATATGCCTGTGAAGGTATCCATACAGACAGAAAGGAAGTATCCAAGTGGAAGAACTGAAGGTATGTATCAATTAAAATTCTTCCAAGGCTACTCCATCAATCAGCTTCTATTCACTCGTTCATATTACAGGCATGTGGAGTAGTATATTTTCCATAGATGTGATGTATGTCTGGAATTTGGCTGCTGATTCAGAGGACTTCTGGTGCAGATGGACCAGAGACAGAGTAAAAGATATTGGTGAGATTTTTAATTTTTTTTTCACCAACAGTATATATTGCTTATATTGTGTGAAGATGTCTAATGCATAAAGAAATATTGTCAAAGTCAGAGAGAAAAAGATGAAGAAGACAAAGTAGAGATATCAACTATGATTTTTTTTCTGCTTGATTTAGAACTAAATTATGCTTCTTTGGCATAGATATTCCTTTTTCTAAAGGTCACAGAGACACAAAAACAGTCCCCAGCAGACATGTAGAAGTCATGTTGTATTAAGAACATATCTTAAGATTGTTAAATTAGGGTATGTTTCTCCTTGGCCACTAATAATGCGTGTAGAGAAAACAGCTCTTGCAGAGGACTATTTTCTTAACTAAACTGCCCGTGGAGAAAGCTCGCTTTTGCTATTAATTGCATGGGGAACCTGGAGTGGCTGGTCTTCTAAGGTAGCTGATATTGCAGCTGAGTGATATTCACATTCAGAAGGTGTCCTGTTCAAAGGCCAGTGTTGTCTTTCTGTATGTTTTGGGGCTCATGTCTCCCGTCTATCACACATTACCATAGAGGCGGGCATTACTTGAGGAAGTCTAGAGTGGGAGTTGGGGCTGACTGCCTGGCAGCCTGCTGCCTGCAGGTATCTGTCATTTAATTCACTGTCTAATGCTGAGTTTTATTTGGTAGCATAGACCTTAAGGGCTTATAACTATGTTTGATTTACCTTCGGGCTGAGGGAAGGTGATAACTGTTGGTATAAGTCACTCCATTTTTTAAAAATATTGATAATTTCAGAAAACCATCCTAAACTTAGAACTTCTTCTTTCTGTCTTGCAGCAGAAGAACCCTTTCTGTCCATGAATCCCTATGAAGTGGACACATGTCTATTCACTCCCTCTAGCGTCCTCTCCTCTGCTCTGCGAGATGTCTTAACAGGACGCCCAACCATTGCACAGTACCCCAATTTTATCAGAGGCTTCCAGCTGCATAACAAGTACCTGGAGAGTGAAGGATTTTCTACCTGGAAAGGCACAGTAACTCAGCCTGTTTTTTAGTAGTATTCTAAGGAGGTTTAGGTTTTGGAACTCATTTAGGTTTTCCAACAAAGAGGAAGAGATGAGGCTGACTTCTGACATTCCACTTCTCCCTTCTACAATTGAAAAACACGTAGCCAGTTTTGAATAGCATTTCAATTTTGGGGTGTGTGTTGAAGGGGGAAATTGTATCTGATTGTATTGTGTTCCAGCAGACAAGCTGAGTTTAGCCTAAGGAGGCAGGAGGGATCTCCCCTTCAGGGCCAAAGCAGCTTGTGGTGCCCAGGAAGGAAGGAAGGAAAAAGCAGTAGTGTGTCACTCCTGTAAATCAGTACTGCTAGAGTCAAAGGAAGGCAGAGGCAACGTGGGACAAAATTCTCCATTCTTCCCTTTTTAACTTTCTTCAGAGGAGCAGACAATCTTGTGTTTTATTTGTTGTAATGAAAATTATTTATGTTTCAGACACAGTGATAGACTCCTTACCAAATAAATTGATGGAAACAGCAGACAATGAACTCTCCCTGGTTGATACTGGCTTTTTCATTAATACCAGCTACCCACCACTTTTGAGATCAAAGAGGGAGGTGGACGTCATCCTACATCTGAATTACAGTGGAGGGTCACAGACACTGGTAAGAAAAGCCATGGTAGCTGAGATATTCATGGTGTTTTTGTTTCTAGAACTCGTCAGATAAAACGCCTAACTTTTTAGTATTGGAATGGGAATTAGATCATTAATATTGATTTATTATTTAGATCATTATGGGATTTATTTCTCAGTAACTAAGAAAAATATTAGAAGACAGTGATGGATTATAGGCATTTTAAAATCGTCAAGGTCTTCACTGCACTGGGTTCAAGAGTTTTGAAGAGCTGATGGAGAAATGTTCAGGTACTCTGATACTGATTTTGGCTCTCCTTGTAGTGAAAGAGTTGCAAAAGCTAAGACCCTGACAATATTTTAACAAATTAAATGAGAAAACCTATGTGTCTTGGCCTCTTTATCTCATATTAGTCTTAGGGAAATGTACTGGCTGATGCCAGACGTGATTAATAATTAAAATTAATATAGGTAGTGTTGCATATATAATGAGAATAATATAAAAATAAACATAGGTTTATAGTAAATATAGCTGTTAAAGTTTTTTTTTCATGAGATCATAAGGTATGTTGATAAGTGTATTTGTTAACAGGGAGTCATTATCAAGCAATCACCAATTATGGAGAGGACAGAAAGACTGGGAAATTGGTAAATAATGAATATGTCAAGACAATGATACAGAATAATCTGGACTGATGTGCTTCATCTCCATTCTTGCAGTTTCTTTGCCTTCCCCTTCTGAACTTGTTTCACTGGAATTATGAAATTAGTCCTGTGGCTTTTGGCTTCATTTTCAAGTTCAAAGAAAGGGACTGTTTTCTTATTTTGCCTAAAACAATGTGGAAAATAAGATAAGATGCAATATCTGGTGTGGTTATGGCTATTTCCATCTTCCCAGAGGAAGATTCAAGCCTTAAAATATTCCTGTTAGCTACTAGCTGCTGGGATTTAAAATATCCAGGTCTCTGGATCAGTTTTGATTTTTTGTATTAATTTTATTTATTTTATTCATTCATTCAGCCTCTGGATCAGATTGCGAAGTACTTCTTGGGGCAAGGAATTCCATTTCCCAAAATTGAGATAAGTGAGGAAGACAGGGAAAACTTGAAGGAGTGCTATGTGTTTGAAGATGCTGACAGTCCACAAGCTCCAACAGTGCTTTTTTTCCCTCTAGTAAATGACACCTTCAAGAAATATAAAGCTCCTGGTGAGTCATCTGTGGTAGCAATTTTAATAAAAATTCTTTTTCCCAGTGAGTCCTCTCCATTTCATGTCTAATGTCTCACTATCATATTTTACCATTCCAATGTCAGCATTATCAGCCTCATCAGTGAAAAAAAACAAACCCAAACCTGGTCTGTGTCAGTATGTCTGAACTATCTGAGCTCCAGAAGCTTTTCTGAATACTTTTGAGATGAGTATAGGCAATTATATCACAGGAACTACTAGAGAGAGTATGAAGGTAAAAACCCCAAAATACGTATACCAGGGGCGGTAGGTCCTCAACACAAGCTATTTTACTCTACAGACATGGGTTTGTTATGCGCTGCTGGTTGCAAAGAAAGATGCAAAACCTTCTGGTGGTTTTGGTGGTAAACCCATTCACCTGGGTTTTGTTCATGTATTTAAAAGTAATCCCCCAGACTGAGAACTGAGTGGACAGAGATCTTCAGTTTTAATTTGAATGATGTCCTCTGTCTGAGTGCAATAATTTCTTCTGAACTTTCAGTGAGAGGGTTGTTATTTTATCTAGTACAGGTGTATCTTGTTTGCCTTTTGCTTGTGCTTTGGTTTGGGTAACAAAGACTATGCAGTGGTCTGGCGTTGCTGCAGCTAATGTTGTTCTGATTTCCACCTGTTTGGGTGATGTAAATGTCAAACGATGTAAAATCATATTTGGATACAGGCTTGATCCAGATGCTGAAGAATACAGTGCTACTAGGTTACTTTTACATCCCTCTGGCAAATTATATCTTTCCTTCCATATCTCCCTTTTCTACCTATAATTATGTAAATGACTGATAGGAGCCACATGCTGCAATAAAACCTTATTAGTGCATCTCCTTGCGGTTTGTCCCTCAGGTGTGGAACGGAGTCCTGAAGAGATGGCTGAAGGCAAAGTTGATGTCTCCAGCATCCTCTCACCATTTACAACAAGGGAGGTGTGTTTCAGCGAAGAAAATTTTGACAAACTGGTGAAACTGACTGATTACAATGTCTTGAATAACGAGAAGTTGATTATTCGGGCCTTGCGCTTGGCAGTGGCACGGAGGAAGCAGCGGAATTATTAGCCACCACACACTGGCTTTAACTTTCTGTATGATATTTCTTGGATTGTCTATGGTTTGGTAAGATCAAGACGTTTGACGCTTGCCAGTTATACTTGCAGTAGAAATCACATCATCCTAAGGACATGCTGGACTCCACCCTATTTACACAGATGTTCAGGCAAACAGACTGGAATTTAGCAGTGGTTTTATACAAAAGAAACTTCAAAGCAGCAAATTTGGTTTTAGTTTTGTTACCTTGTTACTTTAACAATTGTTATATGTAGTTCACATAAATTATTATAATGTTGTGTAAGACAATGAAATATGTGGAACATTAAAATGTGTATCAAAACAGTATTTACATGGTGGGTTTTCCATTTGGCAAAACACCAATCCCTCAAACTGGAATTTCTTTGGTAAATAACTAATCCATTGTACTGGTCCTGCTTATCTTCATTATTGAAGGTTGTCATCTCTGATTTGATTGTCTGTCCACTATGAGGTTTTTATTTAGCTGTCTTTCATCAGTAATCCTTTAAAATAAATTTCTTAAGTTATTATCACTATTGTAAAATCTATAAAGTTTTCACCACCAACAAAAAATACCCCTGGATTAGGTAATTTTTTTTTCAGGAGATAAAAAACTGAGCTGCTGTTCACAGAACCACTTATATTCAGCCTAAGCAGTAGACATATTGCCCAATTTTACTTCAGTTTTCTCCTGGACTCTGACTGTCCTATCTCACTCATCTTTACTTGCCTTGACTGCTCCTAAAGGATGACCTTGCAATTTCTCCCAGTGTTTCATGAGGTGGGAAGTGGCTGTCAGCTATTTGCATAGAAGAAGGTAATGCAGGAGAGCCTTTAGAGTTCCCTTCCAGACATATTTTTTACATCTGTTCAACACTTACAGGTAAATGGTCTTTGCAGGGATTGTCCTGAAAGAGTGGTTTCTCATCATCAAAAATCCTAGAGTTTCTTGGGGAAGGTGGACTCTCACAGTTCTGCAGCAGACAGATCACAAGCTCAGTCTTTCACAACAGCAACCTTGCACCACGGAGCTGTGATTCATGAAGAGATTATTCACAGCAACTTGGAAAATGTTTTGGATTATCTTTCTTTTGTTAATAAAAGGCTCCCATTGTTGCAATGAACTTCAGACAGAGTCATCAGGGCAGAATTAGTGCTGAGATCAGAAGAGTCTTGACTGTGCTCAAAAGTGACAAATTTGTTTTTATGGAATGAAGTTCTAGGTAATGGATGGGGGAAAAAGATTCCTTCCTATGAAAAAAACCCAGCTGACAGTGCATCTTAGAAAAAATCGGGTGGTGGAAGAGGATGAGTGGGCAATGTTTTTCACTTATGAGCACGTTCATTGTGTTTGTGCTCCTGAAAAAACTTGAAGGGGCATGGTGTAACCCTGGTTTTAGGTACAGTATTGTATGTTTAAATCTAGTTATTATCCCTCCATGTGTGAGGCAGCTGTAATTGTGGTTCTGCTCCAATACACTAGATTATCAACTCATGTGATCCCTCTGTGTCCTTTATAGAGATATATTTGAGATTAGTGTCATGGTTTCCTAGAACTTTTTGCTGGAAATGAAACAGAGCAGAATGGAGGATGTTTCAGTCTGTTTCACAGGGGAAACTTACTGAACCACAGGATGGAAAAAAGCCAGGCAGGTGTAGAATGCAACCTGAACCTGTTTAACATGACTTTTCATTGTGTCCAGCTGTCTGATATGAAACCTGCCTTTCCCTCTCTGAGAGAGTTCCTCTTGCTCTCCAGATGATTCTGCAGCTCTTCAGTTTCCCAGTGTTTCAATATCTTCTTTTTGAAACAGAGTGCTAGTGACTTTTTTATATATATTTTTAATTTCAAGATCATCCATAAAAACATTTAGGCTTATAACTGAGCTTTTGCCAAATCTCTAGGAATATTTTCCTTCCTTTGACTACTGCTTTTTGTAATCTGTTATTTAGCCTTCCTTAATGTGTTCAAAGTTTATCTGGGTGACACTTGTTGGGTCTAGTTCTTAAGTTAGAATGTCACAAAGTACCAAATGTTCTAGGAAATTAAAATTCTTTCATATCCATGAAATTGCCTTTATCCATCAGTTCTCAATACATTGCAAAGTGAAATGAAATTATTTTGAAATCGATTCCTCTGTTAATTTTCATAATAGCAAGGATTATTTAAAAAAACAACCCTCAAACTCCCATTTTACTTCTTGTGTGCTCACTTCATGTATTCCCTCACTGAGGCAGGAACCACCTCACATGATGTGTAGTGTCCTGCACGTGAAGCCTTATAAATGTGAAGACATAAAGAATACATGAGAATATGAAGAATAATTAACATTAATTTCAACATTAATTTCACTCTCACAAATGTATCCTCTTGGAGATCACCGAAACACCTTAATTTGCACGCAAAAAATAACAAAATTTTTGAGAAAGTGAGTGAGCTTTTAAAGCTTTTTCTTTATAAAGAAAATTCTATTACAGTGTCAACAGGTGACTTGGGAATTGTTTCACGTGGTATTTGTCACTGCAATATCTGTTTGGTTGAAAGACAGTTTACTGCTTGAGTTTAGAAGAACCGAATGTGAGACGGGGACAATAAAAATTCTTTCAGGTATGTCTTTAAGCAAAAACCTACCTACCCCCTATAGGCTGTAAAAACTACAAAAAAGTCTTTTGTTTGACCATTGGTTTGTTCAGATGTTCTTGGCTAAAGAAGTCCTTGTTGCCCATTCCTGGGCAGCCAGATGGAACCTGGCTGGTTCCAGTCACCTTCCCACAAGAGGTTGCAGTTTGACAAGCTCTCCTGTGTGCCAGAAAGTGATGAGGATGCTGAAAAGTAACATTTGCTCAGTGCCTATAACTGTGAAGAGAAGATCCCTTTTCAGTCTCAATTTCTCTGTAACAACAGCAGCAAAGACCATCCTTCTGCAGTGCCAGAGGCTGGGTGTATGTGCTTTTGTGCAGGTGTGCAGTGTGCACTCACGTTCCGGGCAGGAAGGAGTAGGAGGAGGAGGGAGAGGAGGAGTTGGGAATTGCTCAAGTGGTGGTGGCGGGGTGAGGCTGCTCTGAGTCAAGCACTAACTCACCTGCCTGCCTGCTCCCGGCAGCCTAAAGCACAAGAAGTTCCTCTCTACCCATCCATCTACACCTTTCACACCTGGCTCAGAGGCGGAAAAGACCACAATGGGACTGTTCTACAGCAAAAGTGAGGTAAGAAAAGGCAAGAGGAGGCTCTGCAATGAGCTGAGCTGGCTGTCCATTGGTGGCAGATGGGACCTGCTGTAGGAGGTGGTGTTCTGACACTTGCAATTTGCTCTGAGAATTCTTCTTCAGCACCAAAGCTGAGAGCAAAGCAGGGCTGCTGTCTGGGTTTTGTGACTACTTTGTGTTTTGGCCTTCAGAAATGCAAAGACTTTAATGATGCAGTAATTTATCTATTTTGAAAATCCCCAATTAGAAAGAAAAAAAAAGATACCTTCTTGCTTCCACTGAATGAGGCTAGGCAAAACAACCCACTGAGGAAAAATAAATAGTTATCACTAATGTCAATGAGTGCATAGGAAAAGTCAGGAAACTAATATGACATGAGGTGTTAAATATAGTTCTCTCAAATTTGTGGCAGTTTTGGGTCATAAGGGAATGAATGGTAAGACATTGCACATTTTTATATATTTATCTATGTATTTGTTGCTGTGATACCCCCTGCTCTGTAGGTAGTGTGCATGAAATGTCTCTCATATGTGTTTGTTGCTTCACTACTTAGTTTTTCTCTTTCCTCTTTGCTCCCCTTGTTTTTTGGTGTAGTTTTGTTGGAGTTTTTTTAGGGTTTGTTTGTTTGTTGTTTGGATTTTGTGTGTGTGTTTGTTGTTGTTATTGTTTTGGGAGTTTTTTGTCATTTAGATCATTAAATGTGCAGTTTTTCCTCCTTTTATTCCTTTAAGAAGGATACTTATCTAGGGAAAAAAGTACCTCACCTTCAGCTCCTATATACTCATTAAGTACTCTTTTTGTCTGATCTTTGCTTAGGCTGAGAGAGAATGACAAAAACAAACCAGTTTCCTTGCAGGTTTTTTAAATGTCTTTTGATAACTACTTAGGTTTAGGTGGTTTCCCAAAATTAGAATCATATAATGGCTTGGGTTGGAAGGAACCTTAAAAATCATTTAGGTCCATCCCCCTCACCATGGGCCACCCACAAGACCAGGTTGCTCAGGGCCCCATCTTGTCTGGCCTTGAACACTTCCAGGGATGGGGCATCCACAAGTTCTCTGGGCAACCTGTCCCAGTGCCTCACCACCCTCTGGGTAAAGGATTTCTTCCTAATATCTAATCCAAATCTCTTCTTTTTTAGTTTAAGTCTGTTGCCCCTCATCCTATCACTATCTGTGTAAAAATGCGCTCTCCCTCTTTTTTATAACCCCCTTTAACTACAGGAGGGCTGCAAATATTTCCTTTGATACTTCCCTGAGAGTTTTGCTTACAGGAAGATTGGGTGAGCCGAATTATTCAGAGAGAAATAACTACAGAGCTGGGGCTCTCAGCCCTTCTGAGAAGTTTGGGATGGGTCTCTAAAAGGCACTTTTTAGGTCCTCGTTGTTTAAAACCCAGCACTGCTCTACATCAAGATTGGTATTATGTAGCTATAAATCAACTTATGAGCAGCATTGTTACACCATGATATCGTTACTAATTCCTGCCCTGCTAGGTTGTTTGCTGTTCATTGTGTAATATAGTGGATATATATGACATTCTGTGAATTTTCACAGACCAAGATGTGTGTCAGCTGTATTTTTAACACAGCAAGGTTCTCTATCACACATTTCTCTGAGATTGGTTGTAAGAGTCAGACACGTCAAACTAAGGGTTACCACAAGTTTTCTCAGATTGGGAAGTGGACAACATCAGAGGTTTGGTCTGTTATTGTACATTTTGTGTCTGTGGCCACACCTGGTTACAAACCTTCTGGGAAGAAGAAGACAATACTCAAGGAGGGACCTTGGTTTAGAAATGTTTTGTTGATTGGAACTGAAACACTTAATTCAGTGTTGTCCTTGATTATGCTTCTGTTCTTCCTTTCTGCCTGCTCATCCTATCCATTTTGTACTTTTCAACAGACAGAACCCTCTCCATGCAACTTGCTTACTGTAAAAGTCATACAGATGAAAAATGCCAGGAAAGCAGACTTGTGTGAGTATCTTTGGAGAAGCATCCTTGTGCTTGTAAAGCTACTCTGAATATTACCAAGTGTCACAAACACTACAGACTATTTATAAAAGGAGACAAACATTAGATGTGTGATCATGGTATGCTGAAGATGAGGTAGCACAGTCAGAAGATACTATTTATTCTTACATACTTGCCAATACAACACTGAAGTCTATCCACCAGTTGTAATGCAGAACATGTTTACACAGAATGGATAAAATGTTTCACATCTGGATCTGCAAATAAATTTTCTTTTGTTCACAGGAAAGACTGAATAAGAAATTCCATTCTATGGTTCCATCTTACTGTAATATCTAGCCTGTGTAACCCTGGGCCTATCACAGGATATTTTATGTGGGCTCAGGACTGCACACTTGACAGCTTATGGACTGTCAAATTTGATTCAGCCATAGGCACAGCCATGTTTCGAAACTTAATTGAGGGCTCACAGTTAGCTTTTTCTATTCTTAATTATTTTTACAAAATGCCCAGGAATATAGCTACATAAGTGTTTATTAATGGTCCATAAATGTCTGAACTGCAAAGCACTAGAAAAAAAGGTGTGAATGACAATCACCTCCAGTCTGAGAAGGTGACTGATTTTGTCTTGCATCTGTTCATTTATGCAAATAAAAAGGTCTGAATCCAGAAAGTTTGTATAGGAACAGGACAAAAGTAAAGTTTTTCAGTTAAAAAGATGCAAGACAAGATATCTTTTTGTGCCTTTCTAATGTGATTTG
This sequence comes from Lepidothrix coronata, assembly GCF_001604755.1. NCBI lineage: Eukaryota > Metazoa > Chordata > Aves > Passeriformes > Pipridae > Lepidothrix > Lepidothrix coronata. Next base: position 1,445,197 of record NW_016690181.1, read on the forward strand.
CTTCAAGTTCTGTGACAATTTCCCTAGAGACCATGTGAAGAAGAGTTTCTTGCTCCAGCATTTATTGAAGAGCAGTAAGATACTTTGTTGATGCTGAATGTATGGGGAAGAAGAATCTGTATGAACCTTCCCACTGGACTACTTCTACAGCCTAGAAAGGAGATTTGAAGCTCAGTTATAGTCTGGAGAGAAATCCCCTGCTACAGCTAAAACCTATTTGAATGTTCAAATATGCACACTGAACTGAAAGAGCGAGCTGTGGAAAACTACAGCCCTTAGGTATCTCCCCAGATAATCATGTTCTATTAAACCATCTGCATGATAATGAACTTACCAAACTTCCTCTCCACCTTTTTCTCATCTAGATCAATGCTTCTTGAAACTATTTTTTATTCTGAATGGAGTTTACTATGTTTTGATGCTGTCCTTTACAATATCAGAAAGCTTCTAGGACATGGGACAGGTACTGAAATGCTCAGGCATTTCTGCTTCCAGGTCCAAGTTATGTCCCACCAGCCCACAAAGCTTTTTAAAGGAGCAGTTAGAATGACAGATGTGATTTTGTAGTGCAGCACAGCATCTGAAGCAGCAGTAAAGCCAGAGCATGGGCTTTCCAGACTGAGGCTGTAACCTGACACTGTGAAGCATATACTGGATGTTGCCCACAAAACAGAACAACATTCACCACCAACACTGGCAAGCTATCCTCTCTTTGAAATGGAAGTATCAGTCAAAATATTGAGGAGAAAAAACAATTTGAAGAAAGAAAACAGAAAAAATGCTTGTAAAAGGTGAATGCTTTGCTTGTTGTGGACATTGATCCTGTGGGAAAAGAAAACCATACCAGTCAGGGCACACTGCCTTGCTTATGTTTAAATGTTGAATCTAGTTTTGACTGACAGCTGCTTAATTCCAATAACATTTGATTTTACTGAGCATAAAATTTGTGAGCAGTATTTACCAGAAAGATTTCCTTTAAAGCAGTTTGAGAACATGTTTTTCTGTGCAGCCAAGCTTGTAGAAGTTGTATATTTCATTGATAGTCTCTTTATCATATAAAATAAGCCTATATTTCAAAAGTTTTAATGAACTAATTTAATCTCTGCCTAATTTTATGGACAATGTAAAAACTAGTAAAAGTTACATATTTATAACTTTATAGGACTTTCACTGAGAAGCAGCAAAATGAGAGTCTTGAGATAAAAAAAAATGTGCAAAATTTTCCTGGTTTGCTTGTAAAACTGGGGGAATATTGTTGAGTTGATTCATTCATCTTTACAGTTCTATAGAGATGAGCTTGACACAGCCTTATGAAACTCAGAAGCATGTGGCCCTCCATCACAAGTGAAGTGGACTTCTTTACAGTACCATTTTCCTAACACTGATTTTTTTTTTTTCTAATTCTTTCTTTTCCCAGCTCTTTTTTTTTTGTTACTTTCCTTTTTATGCAAAATTTTGTATATAGAACAGGTTGTCAAGTGTCACCTATTTTTTCAGGTACCTTATTGATTTTTGATGTTTTAAACTGCTTCTTCTATCTCTTGCCAGTTGTGCCCAATCTTGCACTAGATTTCTGTAGAGTTTTTGGATCACTTTGTTTAATACTCATGTAGTGTCTAAGTAGTCTCCCAACCTGGTGTTAAAGTTTGACTTGACTATTGGTCTATCTTCTCCATTTTCCAAATAATGGAGATGGGGAAATTAATCCATTACAAGAGAATCTCAAAACCTCACTAACGTTCCTATGGAATAGATAACAGAAGACTTCTGGTGGAAGTTCAGTGCATAAGGGAATATTTTTATCTAAGACAACTTAAATTGTTTCATTCCGCCTTTTAAACCCTGACTTTTTAATGCACCATTGCACTATTCTGTGTTTTCTTCCCACTCATCCCTCAGTGTGTAATTTATAATAGTAATTTCCACTTGTGTATTGATGCATAGCTGATATCATTGATAACACCTGTTAATTTAGTTAATTTGTTTATGTTCTCCACATTCGTGTCTCTCACTGAGCACACCCACATCCCCATCAGGCTCATTAGGCCTCTTGATATTCCTCTGGGAACTTGCCAGTTCCCAGATTTGGGTGTGTGTCCCCTATGCATCCTAACTCCCTACTGGGGTGAGACTTCGATGTGCACCAATCCAACCCAGCCTTAAAAATACAGCTTTCTCTGCAGAGAACTTCAGATTTCAAACTCAGTCTCTCACAGACCTTGGACAACCACCACACCTCCAGAGCAAATAGAAGGACATGGCTTTTTGTTTGGGAACTCCCCTTGGTAGGAGATGACAAATGCTGGAAGTTTATGTGAGTTTCAGGTGGAAACTGGACAAGTCCATAGAAGAAAAAAATCCAGTGAAGATTGGCTCGTGAAGTGTCTGAATCTTAAATTGTGAGGGCTGAGTGAGCATTATATGATGTTTGCCCTCTTATACTCTTCCTTAGACACCCATCACTAAATGTGGGACATATTTACTTCTGGCACTGGTGGCTAACCTTAACAAGACCAAAGGTCCTTCCCTAAAAAAAAAGAAGTCAAAGGGACTAAAGAACAAGATACCGCAGAGAAACGAAATCATTAAGTGAAATTAACAAATGCAAAAGAAAAGAAAACACAGTATTAAGGGTATAAATAAAGTAAAAGCAGGCAAATGGATGGGGATACTGAGCTGAGCAATTTTAAGCCATCATTTCCTGCTTCCTGAAAACATCCAAGATCCCTCAGTGGCCTCAGTGCCTGTGGGCCCTAGACTAAAGGAACCTTGACTGGTGTTAAAAATATTCGTCAGCATTTTCTTAGTAAGAAAATTATATTTTTGAAGCTTTTACGGATTTTTTTTAATTATACTTTTTAATTTTGGAAATTTAAAGTTTTAGATTTTTTAATATAAGACATTAATTTGATACTATATTTTATAATATTATTAAGTATATTTTACATTTTTATAAATACATTTTTTTTACAGGATTGTAGTAGCAGTTCTGCCACAGATCAGTTTCTGCAAAGGCCCTTGAGATCCTGAAAAGAAATATAATCAGTGAAATACATTAGTGTTTGAGGGACTACGGTCCAATGTGATACTTATTGCAGGAACCTGCAGACTTCCTCTGGTGTTCTGTTCTTGTGCTGTTCTTATTGTTTCGTTGTTATTTATTACTTACTTCACCATTTAAGCACTTACAATTACGCACCAACAGCCTATTGTTCTAGGTGCTGCATGAAATACATTTATAAAATCAGAGGATGTGGACTGATAAAGCCCAACAAGGGAAAAACCGGGAAAGAAACAGTAAGGTTGTTTAGCAACACCTCAGCAAAGGGGTGTTTTAAGGAGGGGTGTAAATGAGACTACTGATACTGCTTTGGGATATTTATAAGGTGCTCCACCCAGTGTGAAGGGCAGGGTGGGAGAAAGTGTGGAAGCTTTATGTTGAAATTTAGCTATTAGAAGATTAATATTGAATGCTCCCTGGAGACAGGAACTGATCTCCCAGGACAGAATGAATTCTGATAGTCTGACTGTAAAGGGCCTTGAGAAGGATTGTGTTTACTTTCACGGAAGTAACTCACATTTTTATTTAAAAAAAAGAATATAAAAAAGTTTTAATTATGTAAATTATCTAATATTCTGTGCTCCAGGAAACAGCAATCCCGGCCTGTCCACTTGCCTTCAGCCAGGTATCTACTCACCTACACAGTATTTGAAGAAGAAAAATGCTTCTCTCAGCTGGTGATGATATTTTGTATTTTATAACTTGGATAGATCCGAATCCAGGGAGACCTGATCAAGATGATGATCAGGGCAAACAGTGTTTGAGACCACAGTTTTGGTTCAGATTCTTTCACTACAATAAGAAAAAAACTATACCATGACAGTAATGAAAAATCTACCCCCTAGAAATAGTGAACAGCTAAAGGTAGTCCAAGAGGAGAAGATGCTTGAGGCTTCTGCCCAAGTTACAGTGGGCTGGACATCGGATCAAAAAAGGAGGTGGAATGAATAATTTTTTCTTTGTTTAACCCTGCTTGAATTTGACCTCTCTCTGAGACAGGTGAGATTTCATCTTGAGCCAGAATTGCTGGTGCCCTACTGCTTGGGACACAGCATGATGCTGGGGCTATGGTGTTTTTTAGCATGTGTCATATTGCTGTAATGCTTTCTAATGGTAAAGCATAATTAAGATCCAGTCCTGCTATTAAACTGGAAGATAATTAGACACTTAGCATAATAACTGGACGAAGAGACCATGCTTTCATAAATACCTGCTGCCACACCTGCTTTTGGTAGGATATTGCCCCACAGTGATACCACAGCTGCTGCCCCAAGCATGTCTGATGGCTGTTCATGTGTCATGGCTGAGGGGAGGGACACAACAGGTCACTGTTGTGATGCTTTGTTGTCTGTATACTGTGTGAGTGTAATTGTTGTAGTTAGGTGTGGTTAGGCTTACATACCAGGGTGACAATGACTTTCTTGCATGTGGCTGGCAGTGGGAGCCTTGTATGTGTACGTGGAAAGGCAATGGGATATTGTGGAGTGACCAACCAGTTTAGGCACAGGATATGCTGTGGTTTGCCATTTCTCCCATCTGCTTGTACCTGGAACTGGTCAGGCAGAATATGGATCTGAGGTATCAGAGATGTATAAAAAAAGGTTCCTGGGTGTTTTAAGTGCCTCCCTCATAACATCTGGAAAATATGTCACAAACAAGAAGTAATTAGGTTTCAGAGGACACCTCTGAACTACAAAACACATCACCAAATGCATTTGGCAGATGGGAAGAGGGAAGCATGCTTGTTTAGTGACTGGGTCAGAAGTGCCCTAGAGAAAGTTGGAGATCTAAATGAGAAGTCAGAGCTCTGCTGTCTGACAGGTAGTTATTTCTTACAGGTGTATGACACAATGTTGTAGCAGAGAGTGATCAATTACAGAAAAAAAATAATTGATGGACTTTCAAAATAGTACTTTTTTTTCTTTGCAACAGAGTAGTCAGAGAATGTGTTGCTATTTGGGAAGTGTCAAGGAAATAAACTTTGGTTCACCCACAGCCTTATCCATTTGGGTCCTTCTGGTCCTTCTAGTGGGGACAAGAGCCAACAGCGATCTGTTCTAATGTCAGTCTGGATTTCCTAAGAGCCAAAAAAGATTTTCATATGGACATTTCCTGTATACACACAGAATTTTGAGAGCTATTAGAATTGTTAGAAGCTCAGGTGATGTCTATGCCTTTTGATATTTTTGTAGAATTCATATATCTTAGAGTATACAACAACTACTTTCATCAGTCAAAGTAGCTGTTTTTACATTCAGAGTTACTAAAAAAGAAATAAAGATGACTTAAGCCTCAGGGGAGATGGGGTGGGGGTCAGAAAAAGGCTGGCTTTGTTAACCCTTGAGTTGCAGATGGGGAGACAATAAAGGGCCGAGACAATTATTCTGTGTTTCCCCAAATCAGGTCTACCAGTAAAACTAAGTGTGACAACACTTAAGCCTATTCCACTACCATTCAAGTTTGTTTGCTACGCAACAGCAAGAATGCTGAGTACATGGCATTACAAATAGAGGAAATGCAATTCTAATAATGGAATTGGCATTTATGGGCAATACTCCTCATGCTATCTTTGCCACTTGTATATGTTGTCATCCCTAACCAAAAGATTGTGTTCTATAGGGTAATCATCCCTGACTTCTGAGTGTGGGTCCACGGGATTGTTAATCTCATTATTCACATTTGTCTTTTATTTCCTAACAATGATGACAAAATATATTAGCAGGTAGATTATTCTGATCTTAGAATGAAAGTGCTTGATGATATAAGCACTGCAGACTTCTCCTAATGACTGTTTCATACCAAAACTTTGGCCCTTAATGTCCATCACTTATGATGGAGCTCAGGTGGGAAGCTCAACCCTACAACTGGCCTCTTCAGCTGAGAAAGGAAAATAAAAAGACTAAAGCTGTCCTCACTACATCTGGGAACATTAAAATTGGTAGGGGAACTTTATGACCTGAACTCGCCTCCAGTGGAGGCAAAAGCAATGCAATTTCATGCAAAGAAGCCACATCAGCTCTCTCCTTGCTGTGAAACACAGACAAGCTTTCACCTACACATTTAGTGTTGCAAATACTTTTACTGTGCTGGCTGAGGCACAGAGATGCAGGTGAAAATAGTGACATTAAGCAATATATATTTTTATACAGCTTTACTGGTGAAACCCTGCCTCAGGACAGTTGCTTCTCAAAGCAAATGTTAGCCATCAAACTGTTCAACTTTTCAATGCTTTTCTTATCTGTGCTCATTCTAAACCACTTACAGAAGATTAAATTCAGTTCCTCTCATCTCCACAGCTCTTGAATTTTTTTCTTGAATTTTTTTTGTCTTGAAAATCTGTGCTGTTGAGGTCTGTGGTGCACTGTGTTCCCCCTTCTTTAAATTTCCAAAAAGGGAAGAAAACAGACTGAGAGCAGATACCTGGGTGGAAGACGTGTCTTCTGTGACAGCAGTGGGGCTTCATGGGAACCTTCAATGCAATGAGCACCTATCCCTGCTGCATTGGCAGCCAGAGGACTCAGAAAAAAGGAAGGATGCTCCAGAAGGTAGAAGAGACAAAACATAAATCTAGAGCTACTCTAGACATACTAAGGCAGGTTCATGCCTACCTGTGGAAGCCCAGTGTATAGAAGATGGGCTCTGTCCATTTGGTAGCCCCTATCACAGCTGCTAAGGTCCACAGTGCCCAGCCCTGTGGCATTGCTGTGTGTACGGGCCCATATCCATATGGATGGCTTTTCAGCAACGCAATTGCATATTTTGAGCATTTGTTATTTTTCCAGGAATTTAGAAAAAGTAATTCTCAAGAAAGCACGCTACCAGGCTTTCACAATAGTAAAGCAAGACAGTTGTCTAGCAGTGGCCTGATGGTACCCCACTTAGCTTGTTTGTCTGCATTCTGTGTATTGCTTTATGTACTGAGCTTAAAAATTCACACAGTGCATCACCTTATGGGGTACTAGATTGTTTCACTGATCCATTGTTTTCCTGCTTTCCCTCTCTTCAACAGTAACTCAGTCTGATTGCTATGTGAGCCTGAGCCTGCCAACAGCTTCAGTGCAGCATTTCCGCACCAAGACAGTCCAGAACAGCAAGAATCCAACATGGAATGAAACCTTCCACTTCACAATTCAGAGCCAGGTTAAGGTAAGAGTGCAGATACCTCCAGCTATTCTTACCAGATATCAAACACACCGTATAGCCCTTCCATTCTGTGGGTCTTTCTGAGTTCCCTTGAGAAGTATTCACACTTTCTTACTGTATTCACACTCTCTTGCTGTGCCTATTTAGCTTTTGATGGCTGGGTAAGACTGCATCTGCCTGCATAGCCAATAAAGTATGTAGAGAGCAACTGCAATGTTTATATTTTTTCATTCTTGAAATTCTTTCTCAACTTTGTTCAGCTAAAATAAAATATCTGTAGCATGTTATGTCTGTTAAACCTTTAATATTTAATTAATTAATTAATTAATTAATTAATTTTTATTCCAGAACATTCTGGAACTAAAAGTTTGTGATGAGGACAATGTAACTCAAGATGACCATCTCCTCACTGTATTCTTTGATGTCTCCAAAATCCAACTCGGGGAAAACATTCAGCTAAGTTTCCAGCTGAATCCACAGGTATGGATAAATTTCAAGGACAAAGAAAAGGGGGTGGAGTCAGGTGAGAATATGAGTATCTCAGCTTTCCTCTTATGTGTCCTATACAAGCCTTTCTTACTGTCCATACCTGAGTATGTCTGTCTGTTGCAGGGGTTCATACCTACAGTTGTTTCTGTAATTATGGCAAAATTTGGATGGTGCTTCTACAGAAAGAGCTGGCCAATGTAATTGGACTTAATTGTCTGTTTACTGTCCTTGATGTCAAAATGAGTTTACCCCATTAGTTTTGCAGTTGTAGCTGGTGGTTTTGAGCTCTGTGTTATGTTTTGCTAATACAAAAGTAATGATCTGTAGTCGTAAACCCAACCCCAGTATGGCTTTTAGCTAATTTAGAAAATGAACATAACACTTGCAGAACTGAATTATTTAAAAAATTGTGTTTTTCATCAGATCTCAATTTCGTGTGGTTGGGACAACTTCATAGTAAAGTTTCGAGGGCAATGTTTAGGCCTGGAAGGACTTGAGTGAACGTTGATTTGATTTGATACCTCTTTTGGAAAGGCTGGCTCTCCGTGCCACGTTCTCCTTAGTGCTTACACTGGGAGGGCAAGAAGGTCATGGGAATTGCACAAAAACCTCTAATGAGAAAGAAAATCTCAGGGACAAGCAATTACAAAAGATAAAGATGAGCACACAAAGAGTCTATGTGTACAGACTCCACCAAACCAAAGTGCACCCTCCAGAACACCCTGGGCTTCATACAGCCAAGTGTGCCACCATGTTACTGTGCCACCAGGCCCATCTGCATGAGTGAGTGAGGGCTGGGAGAGGGTTAGAATGATTTGTATGAACTGGAGAAATCCACTTTCACACATGCTAAGAATCAGTGGGGAGTGTGAGAACCCATGTGAGGAGAAAGAAAAGGGGAAATGTAAGTGGCCTGTGAAATAATGCAGGTGGGAGGTGGGAACCCAAGACTGCAGAAAGGGGGAACAGCCACCAAGAGGCCCTGTAGTATGTATTACGTGTGTCCTGCAAAGGTCTAAACTAGGAGTTTGCTAAATTAATGGATATGATGCTAGAAGTATGTGATACTAGAAGTATCCAAATACAACATGAATAAAATTGTGGCATATGCAGTAACAAGAGGTGGACACTGGCTTATAGAGAACTCTGAAGAGCACAGATTCCTGTACGGTATCTCTCTTTGCAGGCAGACCAACCTGCTGTGACTGTCTTTGTTTTCTTTTGCAGGGAAAAGAGGAGCTGGAGGTTGAATTCACAATGGAGAGCAGGTGCGTGAGGTGAAATAGGCAACAAAATATAAGGCAGAGACATCAGGTTACTGATAGAAAGCATAGTTTACACATGCAGCCCCCTAACACTGTCACCACCTGAATAAAGCAGAGGGTAGATTTCGGTGTTCAGGAAACACCTTGTAGAGCATTTAATGGAGAAGGGGTGCATGACCATGCATGATGTGCATGCTTCTACACTGGGCATCCAGACATAGAGAAAAGCAAGCACAAGTGCTGATGGGGGCATAGAGATGTCTCTGATGAGAGAAGGAAATTATAAGTTTAAAACCCTTCTTTCTCCTTACTTGTGGGATCCCAGATATTTTCTTTGTCATAAGATTACGGGAAAATGATACTTGGAATTTGTTTTAGGAATAGATTAAAAATTTTTTTTACTGTGTTTCTGTGCTGACTGTGCAGTTAATGGAGAGAATGATGTAGATCAGTCTTAGTGCTGCTGTTGGTTTTTAAGGTACCATCATTTGATGGTATTTTTTTCTTTTTTAAATGAAATGTTGGATGAATTCACCAGCTTTTTAGCTCTGATTCCACAGATTTGAACTGAACGATATGGGGCAATAGTGTAATTATGCCTGTAAATATGCCATCCCTGTGTAAATTTTCTTCAGTGTGTCAGGACACAATCCTGCCTGATACAGTGAGGACCTCCTCTGTTCAGCACTTGTCCATAAATTGTTTGAAGTTCAGACTCAAGCCTGTGAGAGGCAAAATGGATTGAATGTGCAGGTTGAATTTCTGATACTGTTTGTCCATGCTGCCTGTCCGAAGATGGACTTTTAAAGATAGAGATAATGAAATAACCATTAAAGAAGAGTTAAAAAAAAAAAAAAGAATAAAGAAAAAGAAGAGTGTGTTGGTTTTGAATTGGTTGTTTTCCATTTTGTCTTTCAGTCCAGATCCTCCTGAAAACATTGTTACTAATGGAGTTTTAGTGGTAATTTTTATTTCATAATCTTTTTCCCTGCTATATAAGAATGTTTATTGCAAAGCTAGTATTAAAGGTACCAGGCAGTTGCTCCATATGGTGGCATGAAGGCATTGACCAAGAGGCAGGCTAAAGCTGGTGTTAGCTCTGGCTTTCCCATGCGGTCCCAGATAGTGACTCATGCTGGGAGAGGCTGAAGCTGCGAAAACTGTGAGCTGCTGCCAGCGCTTGCCTAAACTGAGCTGGGCTCAGGTGTGTGACATCCCTCCATCTGCCCAGGGACAGCTTGGCTGAGCATTGTTTGGAGAGTCTTCTCCTGTGGCCAGTCCTCTCCCAGGCCCTTGCAGGGCTGCTCCTCCAGGTAGAAGCAAGTATATCCTTCCTCTTTCCTCATCTCTATGTGATCTGTTATTTCCCATGTGGAAGCCTGATCCCATCTCCCTAGACCTGGTAGGGGGATTACAGTCTGGCATCACCTCTCCCTTGAGGTGCATGCCCTGAGACCTATGTTCCAAGGGATTGGAGGAGGCAGAGCTCTACTGGTAGCAAATGCCTTTATCTCTTGCCCTGGTTGTCTCTTACAGTCCCGTGAAGTTTCCTGTTTGGAGGTGCAGGTGAACGGTGGGAGGATGAGGAAGGACACTATGGGTGAGCCTTTCACTGACTTAATGAGGAAATCTGGTTGCCACTTTATGGTGAAAGCACTTAGTGTTTTACGCTTGAACATCCTAGTTTAAAAATATTTAAGGTGCCAGACAAAATGCCACTGATGCCAGTGGCCTGTGGAGGGGGTTGTAGTTGATCAAAAATATACAAATTATCCCAGAATGTGGTGTGATGAGCACGTGGTCTAATTTCCCCACAAAATATTTTCCTCTGCAATAACATCTTGCCAGATGCTTGCAATTTTCCAAAGTGTTTGTGCAAGTGATTGAATTTTTTTGAGTCCTACACTCAAGCTAACTCCTGTTGTTTCTGGATTCTGAGAAAAAGGAAATGGGCAGAAAGAGGATTAGGCCTCTTTTACCATTTAACTTAATAAAATTTTTTAGGTATAACAATATTAAACATGCCACTAGTGAAACACAAGACTCACAGTATATTTGCAGAGACATTTGTTGCACATTTCAAGCAGTGTATCACTACCATGTCAAGTCCAGACCTGTGGAATTGTGTACCTCCTACGCAACTTTTCAAACATCTCATTCTGACATCTCCTTATGACCTCAATTCAGCACACTGCTTAAGCACGTGGATGATCCAGCTGAACTCAGCTGTCACAGTGAAAAAGTTTGATAGATGTGACTGAAGATGCTTGAGTGGGATAATTCTTTTGAAGGTTGATTATATACTTTGGAGTGTGTGGATTTACAGAGTATATTTCACCTTGAACTTAGGCTGATATTCTATGTAAAGACCATTTTTAATTACTTGAACAGACATATCTGAGGCTTACTGCATGAAGACAGAAAACCACCAGACACTATTTTTGTAAGTGCTAGAAATATTTCAAAAGAAATATTACAGGTTGAAGGAAAGGAAAACATAATAGAGGGACTGAGATTTTACTGATTCCAGAGAGAGTTTTTCTCTGCTACAAAACCCCATGTTTTTTCCACCAAGTCTAGAATTTTCAAAACATCTCAGCAATAAGACAGTATGCAATACTAAAATATTTTTCTGGTATAATACTAAGGTATTTTGAAAATTTCAGAAGAGAGTGTGATTTTCCCCCAAAACTATTATCAGCTGTGAGTCCTTACCTAATGAATACAGCAGTAGTCTCAGCAATCACATATATATGTAAGTGCAGTAGTGCTAAAGCTATATGGCGCCTTCTGCACACCAGCTCTAAAGCTGAAACCCTCAGACGAGTCAGTCTATTTATTTTTCCTATAATTTGGGTGTCAAAATGAAGTAATTACTTAAGAAAAACATATGTTACATTACTGTGCAAAGAAATTACCCCAATTTTTTGAAGAACTTAAGTTTGAAACACCTTTGCTTCAGAGAGAAAGTTTGCGTTAACCGTAGACGGGTCATATGAAGGAACCCAGACCCACACACTGAGCTCCTGTCTCTGCCCGACCTCCCCGGCCAGGTTCCACTACATCAAGTACAGTCAGTCGGCGCTCACTGTGGCTCTACCACGGCGGAGGCATCTCAGCAGGGTACGTAATTGCCACTAACACATAGCTGGCTATTTGCTGTGTATTTCTTTGGGGACCACTAAGATCTGAGTGCTTGTGCAGATCTGTGTATGTAGGGAATTGATAAGTGCATGCATGCAAGTGAGACAGGAGACTGCTTTTACTTTTTTTTCTCCTTTTTTTTGTATAATAGGTAACTGTCTTGTTTATTTTTTCTCTCATCCGTTTTTCCAGTCTACATCAAGTCAAAATGAAAGGGATATGAACGAGTCTGTGACTCTACCTCTAAACTCACTTCCTATACAAGAGAAAATAACAATAGCAGAGGTGAGAACAAATCTTTCCTAACACAAAGTAGCCCAACACCATCAGTTTGATGAATGATTAGTCTTACAGTTCAGTGATTCAGTTCCTGTGAGACATGAAGCATGCTACAGTATAAGGTGTGAAAGACAGTCACTCTGCAATTATGCAATATTTATTTTTTCTTTTATTGTGCACGTGGTTCCAGTCATACCCTGTGTAATCCTGTTCTGAGTTTAAACTAACTTCCTCGGGACATGTCTAATATGTTTGTTCATCAACATAGTATGTGAGCTAACAGTAATGGATATGACAAGTAAGATATACATTTGCAAAGGGAATGCTTGAAGCAGAAGATCAAACAGAGAACATCCATATGTGTGTGGTTCAGATGTCCAGCTTTCCGTGACCCTCCCAGAAAATGAAGGTTAAATTATGAGAAACTGAGGAGCCCTAAGCCCACCTAGCTCCTGTGAATGGCCCATTTCTACTCAACTCAGGCAGTGCTGGAGCTTGTTAATATCTCTCACAGCCCAGACCATTGCTGGCCAGATTCTCCAGCTATGTTTCATACTTCCAAGACAGGGAAACTCAGGCCCTAGATGGAATAGGGAAGGAAGGCACAGGTTACACTGCTTACACTGTCTGTATTGTGATTTTCAGGACAGGACAATTGACTTGTACACAAAGGCAAATGAATGGTAAGTGAGTCTCCAGCAAGACCTGATCCACTAACTAGGAGACATTTGCTCCTACACAAAGCTCATTTGAAATCAGAGGGGGCTGTGCAAGTCCAGTTCTAAGCAGATATGTGAGTTCATTATTTGCCAGGTTTTCCTTTTCACATTGATGGTGAATTAAATCATGAGTCCCTTTTCCTCCAAATTTCCAAACTGCTAGTGCATCTCAGTAATAGATCTTGATTTGTGTGCACTACTGTGCCCACAGATGGATAGAGCAGCTTTGCAAAGAAATGATTTTTCTGAATTATACAAGTTACTTCAAGACATAGTAGCTGTTTCCCTATTCAACTGCAATGCCTGTTGACAGTGGTTGCCTAGTTATAGGCACATATGGCAGCAACTATTGAAACTTGAAAAAATAATTATATGAGCAAATAAAACTAGAAGTGTGTTGTTCTTTCTCATTTATTATGTTATACTGTCCACAATCTGGTCTGTAAACACACACAAGCACAGCTGGAGGTGTCCACAATAAGAACATTTTTGCCCTGGTCACAGGACTCAGGGTCTGTGTTTCAGGCCAAGAAACCTAGATGCCCGCTTGGGGTTCGACCTCTGCACTGATGAACAGAATTTCCTGCAAAACCGGAGGAAGGTGGTTGCTGCTGCACTAAAAGATGTTCTTCATTTGGAGGAAGAGCTGCAAGAGCATGAGGTAATCAGGAAGGGTACTGTTGGCGGATTTTTCTCTCTCCTTTCTCTCAGGCCTGGAGATAAGAAGTGATTTTTTACCTGCATCTGAATGAGTGAGGACCTTTGACAGGAGCTTCTCTTCCAGGGTGCTGTTTGCCACCAGAATGATCTCAACTGGACAGTTCAGCTGTCTGTTTGGATGACCAGAACTTCTGTTTCTAGTTGGCTTTCAAATGAATCATTTGAAGGAGCTTCAAACCAATAGGTTTGGCCTGTGTTTCATAAAAATCCTTCCTGAAGTGCCAAGATCTAATATATTCCACAGGGATGCCCTGCAGCTTTATAGAGCAGTGTTGCTTTATCTCTAATGTATGTGTTTATTTTACTAGTGTTTGGATGTTACTTTTGCATTTCTGTAATCTTTTGACATTGTTTGTTTCTTAATGCCACTTTTCCATCTATGTTTTCTTCTCTTTTTTTTTTTTTTTGTCTTGAACAGGTGCCTATAGTGGCTGTGACCACAGCAGGATGTGGGATAAGAGCACTCACTGGCATGTATGGCAGCATTTTGGGCCTTCAAAAGTTGCGTGTTCTGGATTGTATTTCATACATCAGTGGCTCATCTGGCACAACATGGTGAGGAGACATTTTGATACTGTTGCTTGGAGTTTGTTGTGTTAAGAAAAATCCATGCTGTCTTGGTCTCAGGGTAAAGGTGGTGAATTGAATTATTGCTTCCATCTTTGGGCTATTAATGCCAAGGTCATCTATGAAAGGACTGTTGTACATCATACATTTAGTGTCACTGAAGTAACCTATCCCTAACCAAAAGAGTAGACTTTATTGGAAGGGCAAACATCCTTAATCCTGTGCAAAAATGATGCTTTATGATTATTTACTGTTGGACAGAAACAGCACAGACAGCTCGTGTAGATGCATGTGTTGGATCCCAGATCAAGTGATTTTTGACTAGTTGCCTTTAGACTTGCATTTCTGCTCAAAGTAAGCTCAAAGAGGAGAGTAACTAAAAGATAAAATATTAAGTGCCCAAAGCTCTGCAAAGTGTATTCTCTGAGCTTCAAAAGGATCTTGTTCATTTTCCCCTGCTTTCCATCATGTTTCCTGCCTGCAGGACAATGACAAAGCTATATGAAGATGCTGATTGGTCACGTAAGGATCTCGGAGAAATAATTATTGAAGCACGGAAGCAAGCAGCCAAGTGCAAGATGGGGGCTTTTTGCTTGAAAAGTCTAAGGAATTATTACAGAGAGCTGAGCCAAAGGACCCAAGCAGGACATAAAACCTCTTTTATTGATCTCTGGGGGCTCATGATTGAATCCATGTTGAATGATGGGGTAATGTCTATACATCTTTCTTCTCATAAAGTTGTTGACTTAATATTTATGACCATTACAAGAAATTAAAGCCGTAGGAAGAGAACCTGGTCAATAACACTGTAGTTGGTATGCAGGCAGAACACCACTTAGTTACATTAATAACTTGGAGATAGATTATGTCTACACTGGAGCCTAAAGTGTCATAGAATGTAACATAGAAATGCTCAGACTAGCTCTAAAGTAACCAACTAATTAACACTGTATCTGTCCAAGAAAATTTTGAGTTTCTTAGGTGCTTTTTATGGCCCCATGTTTTTATCTCTCCACTGCTGCAATATTTACACTAGCTGCACTCATAACTTGAATGTACTGCAGATGTACCTCATATGTACAGAACTTTGGGATTTAGTGATAAGAAACTATATAGATCCAGAGCTCCTGAGACATCTTAACTGCCAAAACTATGACTTTGTAGGTGCCTTTCAGCCACTTTGAATTTGATCTCTCCGGACCTCCAGTTTCTAATTTTGTTGTAATGACACAAGCAAAACCTTCCATGTAAACTAGAAGCCTGACAATAGCTGGAGAAAAAGCTATTTTATTTTTACATCCTGTAAACATGGTTTATGTTTTGTCTAGAGGAAACAGATAAAACTAAAAAATCTCATTTCATATCATATTTCACACTGTATTTCAAACCTCAGTGTTGCATAGCAAAATTTTCTAGAATTTAATTTGGTTGAAGTATACTCAAAATCTCCATTTCATGTATAAGTTTTTAGTATTGGACAGCTCAAGGATTTTTCTTCTGTGGATGTTAACTTTCAATATAGCATTTAAAAAAAAGATTAGAAGGATCATTAACATGCTGCCTTGAAGAACCCTTATGATTAACAGATGAAGTATATGATAACAGCTGAATTACTCAGATCTGCCCTGTTTGTTGACTTACATTTAAAAATGTAAAGCTAGAAGCATGTGAAGCAACTCATTGCTGTCAATGTATACAGAATGCAAAACATGAATGGTTATCTTAGCAGAAATTATTCCTGCTAACATGATTTTCTTGTCCTCTGTTATTCAAGCACATGGAATTAAATTCAGGATGACATTTAGGAAAATCATATGTCAGATTTTATAAGCTGATGTCTTTAAAGAATTGATCATCAACTAACTCTTCAGGTTTTTTCCAAATCCAGAAAAGCCACCACAGACTTTCTGATCAACGTCAGGCAGTGAATCAAGGTCAGAACCCTCTGCCCATCTACCTCGCCCTGAATGTCAAGGACAAAGTTGCCACCAAAGATTTTAGAGGTAATGTTTCAAATCTGAAAAAGAGCTATATTTTCAACTAGGGAGATACACTGTGGGGATACTGTAAATCATGATGAATTGTTTTAAATTCTCATTCAAAGCCACTAGAAGTACTGTTCCAAAATGTAAAGAGTAACTGAGCAGCCACGGAATAGACAGTGACAGTTCAGTATTTTGTAAACTCTCTTGGCACGTGACTGTGCATATTCAGATATTAATTTCAGACTAATAACACAACATAATTCTGTGACACAGTCTCAGGACTGCTAAGAATTCTTAAAGAAAGGGATTCACTGGACCTTTATATTTGCTTAATGTATGTTCTTGTCCATGGCAGGAGGGTTGAAATTAGATGATCTTTAAGGTCCGTTCCAACCTAAGCATTCTATGATTCTATGTTTTTAATGCTTGGCTAAAGGCAATAAAAGCAATAGAAATCAATCTGTGTTCTAGTCCACCCTTCATGAGAAACATTTGCACTCACTAAATAAAAAGAAAGAAGAATTAAAATTTTCCCTTAGTCATGACATTGCTCTTTCGCAAACTCATAGATAGTGAGATAGTTGGTTAAGTGGCTGTCAGCAGGGTTTACTCAGGACATGTGCTAAGCCAGCTTACCCGCAAGAGCTGACACCTGAAAAGTTTATTCCAAGACTGGCAACTGCACTCTTTTCAGTAGTGGAGCTAACGTTGTTGGTGCATGTGTTGGCAGAGTGGGTGGAGTTCACACCATACGAGGTGGGCTTCCTGAAGTATGGCGCCTTCATTCGTGCAGAGGATTTTGGCAGTGAGTTCTTCATGGGGCGCCTGATGAAGAAGCTCCCTGAGTCCCGAATCTGTTTCATGCAAGGTGACTCACCAGCCTGGGGGATTGGCAAGATTTTAATACAAACACCAATAATTTGGGAAATTAGTCCCCAGAAACCTGTTATGCACGTGGAAGCATAGGTACCAGGTCAGTCAGCTGACAGACTCCTCAGGGAAGTGGTCACAGCACCAAGCCTGACAGGGTTCAAGATGAGTTTGACCAATGCTCTCAGGCACATGGTGTAATTTTTAGGGTTGTCTTGTGCAGGGCCAGGAGTTGGATTTCATGATCTTTGTGGATCCCTTCCAACTCAGGATATTCCATAATTCTATGTTTCCTGAGACTCATTCAACTACCCTTGCTAGCAAAGGTGGTTTCATCATTTGGACTATGATAAAATGAAACTAAAATAACAAATAAGTTGTCATGTACCTTTGTGAGTGCTTTTGAGGCATCACTATTTCCCATAACTTGCAAAAAATTTTCGAAGTTGGAAATCTATGAAATTTTGTGGAAGCTAATGGAAAAGTTAAAAAGAAAAAAATGGAGCAAGAAAGACGGTAATCAGAGAAGGAGCTAGCTGAAAATATTCCTTTATCAACAGAAAAAGGAAATGAAAACAGGAAAATGACGATGTAAAATTAAAAAAAAAGATGTTCCATATAAACATAGTGGGAGGGAAAAGATTTTGAATTTATTTCTGAAATAAGTTTACCTTTGGAGTTTGATCTATCACTGAAATAGGTGTCTGGACTTGTGCAAAAATTGCATAGAAATATGAAAAAGTTACAGAAGAGCTGCAGAAGGAACAGAAGGCAGTTTTAAAAAGAACTTAATTGTGTTTACCTCAACACTACTTATTATGTCTCTCCCACTTTCTAGGAATGTGGAGTAGTATCTTCTCCAAAAACCTCTTGGATGCCTGGCACGCAGCTGACAATTCAGAGGACTTCTGGCACAGGTGGACCCAAGACAAAGTGACTGAAATAGGTAAATAAAAGTACCCTCCTCTAGGCCCCTCTAGCAGGCTAACGGCACTCACATTTCTCATTTTTTGAGTTTTTCTGTCATCCTGTTGCTCTCAGTCTCTGGGTATGGGACACACCAGAAAAATCAAGTGATTTGATTTTACTGAATAGTCAGTGCTTTGCATAAATAGTGAGACTGTGATAAGAAGGAAAGGCACCATCAGACAGGCCTTGGTGCAAAGGAGATAGGGATGGATACATAAGGTGGTCCCTAAAGTGTTGTGTTTAAAAGGCTTGAAAGAAATACTTCTGTCAAAGCCTCATGTCAAAGCCTTCTGTCAAAGCCTATTTTTCAGCCAGAGAGAAGCTTGAGTGTTCCTGTTTCAACATCTATTTGCCCTACACAGCACATCCCTCTCTCAAAATCTAACTAAACCAAAAGACTTAGTAGAGGTCAAATGAAGTAAATGTAGTGAAACTCTGTTACATCAGCTGAGAGAGGCAGCTCCATACTTAAAGACCATTTCTTGACAATACTCATGAGCATCTTCATGTTAAAATTCAAGCAAAGCCAGTGAACACACTTATGTCCCATTCCTGTGGACCATGTTTTCAGAAAAAAAAAACCTCCAAACTTTATGCTTGGATTTATATAAATAATTTGCAATTTTCTGTTGAATTCAGGTGTCCACACCTGAACCAACTAGAACTATCACAATGCCAAGAGCTGGGAACACATGATTACTATTGGTACAGAAGACATTTCTCCTCTCTGTGTCTAGCCTCTTCTTATTTGTGGTTATAATTCAGTTGCATGTCATTTATGCCATGTACCTCTAGAGGAACAACCAGACTTGCCTGAGAAGCCATATGAGATGGCCACGTGCGTTTTCACTCCTACGAGCGGCCTCTCCACAACTCTCCGGGATATCCTGACAGATCGCCCTGCTGTCTCCAAGTACCACAACTTCCTAAGAGGCCTCCAGATGCACAATGAGTATATCCAGCATGAACATTTCACAAAATGGAAAGGTATGGTCAGCTCTCCTGCCTACATGTCTCAGCAGTCATTGTGGCAGGCGCAGGGGCTGGGAACTAGTGAGAGACATTTGTATGTCCTGAAGAGAATTGAATGAGTTTTATGTTTACTGACAGGAGGGAGAACTGAGTAACTCCTCACACCTTTCACTTTCAATAATACAGCTGTTCAGTTTCTGGGTCATTTTGGTACTGGAAGTCCTCAATGGGATGAAAAATGCTAGAGTGGGGCTCTGGACATAGGCAACATCTGCCTAGGGTTTGGTGCAGTTCATGGGTTTAGAAACACTAACAAAATGTGAGTGGAGAGGGTGAAGGAGCTTTAGGATTGCTGCATGCTACCCTAAAGCAAAGGAAGATTCTGGATGGGAGGGAAGCTCACCTTCCTTTTGCTTTCTAACTTGACAGATATCTCTGCAGTTTGCTAATAGCTCTGAATCTTCTACTCTTTAGACACTTTGCTAGACACCTGTCCTAATGACCTGAGAGGCAACTCAGAACACTTGGAGCTGGTGGATGCAGCTTTCTTCTTTGAAACCAGTTACCCACCCCTTATGAGACCAGAGCGGAAAGTGGATGTCATCATACACTTAAATTACACAGGGGGATCACAGACTTTGGTGAGAAGTCTCAAAACTGTTTTTGTTTAGTAACAGCTTTTCCTTTGCTCTTCACAACTTTTAGACAGGTGTCTATAAAACGTGGAACTTAGTGGAATTTAGTTACATGCTGTTTGTAAATCTCAAAAGAGGAATGGAAATTTATAGAGAAGAAAATATCTCTATTTTTCTCAAACTACTTTTGAAATAGCCCTAAGTGCTTCACAAGTGAAATATAGAGCAGCATAGTGAAGTTATGAAGGTCAAGCTGCAACTTCTGTTATAGTTATATGTAAGATTTAATAATGCAAATATAGCTGGAAAAACTTAGTGATTCGGATGCTGAATTTAATCTGTACTTTGCTTAAGCATGTAAAATTTTATTTGTCTTTTTATATTAACATGTGATTTACTAGCTGTCCAGGAACAACCCAGTAAGTGAAGAATTTCCTCATCTTTTTCTTTTAACAAATACAGTTTTTCTTCTTGAATAGTGGACTTTAAACAAGATATCAAATGCATTTACTATGTTTGCAGGAATCTGATTTGGTTAAAATGGTTACATAGATTTTGAAAGTGATATTGCACACATAAACAGACAGATTTAGACTTCAAAATATAGACTTGTAATTGTAAACTGACCCTGAGGGACACCACTGAAAACACAAATTTCACTGGTTAAGGTTCTGTCATTTTTTTGAGTGGAAGAGACTTTAATGGTGCTCTTACACTGTGAAGCCACATAAAAAATACTAGTCTCTGTAGTGCAGCTGAAAAAAAATATATTGCACTACGGTTTTTTCTTGTACTCAGAATTCTTTTGGAAATATTTAATTCCAACTGAGGTGATAGTATTTTGTTAGATAATTTAACAAAGTTGGTCATCACAAATGAGCTTTCTGATGAATGTTTTTAGTGCTATATTTTGAGGTCTAAAATATGTTAGCTTGAAATCTCATTTCTGAAATTCAGGGTTATAGAAATGGGTAGGGTGGTCTCAAAACCCTACTAAAATCTATTGAGGTCAATGGACAAGTTTATACTGCTATATAAACAGATAATGTGACTGTGAATCTTACTGTCTTGGACTGCAAATTTAGTTAAGACTGTTTCCAAATGTCTCCTCAGGCAACAGAAAAGCAGTCCCTGGGGCTACAGGTGCTCACATTACTGCTGGTTGTCCAGTGCTCTCAGTCTGTTTTTTGTGCAATTTGGCATGAATTACCAGGCTTTGGCAGCAGTCTGATCTTGGGTATCTTCTCTGTTCCTTATGCTGCTGCTGTTGGGCCACAACCAGCCCCTGGAGCAGGCTTGCACGTACTTCGCAGAGCAGGGAATTCCATTTCCCTGCATTGGACTGAAGGATGACGAGAAGAACCTGAAAGAGTGTTACATGTTTGATGGTGCAGACACCCCAGGAGCTCCTCTGCTGCTTTATTTTCCATTAGTGAATGATACCTTTCAAAGATATGTAGCACCTGGTAAGTTAACAGTACACAGATAATTTTAATGATTCAGTGAGCTTTCTCGCTCTCTGGGTGCTTTTTCCTCATCCCAATACAAAACTCCTTTGTTTGCTTGTTCCTACTAGCGATTATACTGCAAAATGTGATGATTCAAACTGTTTGCAAAATCTGGTGAAATCTTGTGCATAATTTTAGTTTGAGTCTTAATGTAATTCAGTGAAAGAAGGAACGTGTTCCTCAATTAGAGGAATGGAAACTACTTTTTCCTTGTAATTTCCAAATGTTTACTTTAATGTGTAGAACAAAGCATATTTTTCAGATTATGTATTTTTATGACAGTCAGATCTAGGGGAGAATCACAGTATAGAATGGTTCTGTGGAGTACCACTGTGCTTTCTATTTAGGCCATTTAATGTGTTGGTTGACTATGCTGGAAAATCAAAGCAATAGTACATAAAGTGATATGTACTGTGTCCTTCTGGGTGAGTATTTGAGACATTGCTTTTATGATGATTTCCAAGGCTACTAATATTCTGCTTCCTCCTGTCCTGTGTATCTCTTTATTCCTTTTAGTTTGTACTGCACTCAAGAATGTGCAGCATAAGACGTGAGCACTAGTGACCACATAAAATGATGTGCCATGAACTGACCAGTAGAAGGTGCTGATTGCAATGGAATGACGTTTAGTGACACCACTGTTTGTGTTTTCCATTCCAATAGGCTTTGTTCAGAAGTAGATTTTTTAGAGAGCATAGCACTGCACTTGTCATCATAGTAATTGCACCTGTGATCTCTCCTAGTTATTCTTGATGTATTCTATCAGAGTATGGTATTTCTGTGGGACTGTACAAACACATTCCTTTTTTCCTTTGACAGGCATGTCACGTACTGCTGCTGAAATGGAACAGGGCAAGATTGATATCTCCAGTTTCTGCTCTCCATACTCAACCAGAGAGGTCTCACTGAAAGCAGAAGATTTCAACAAGCTCCTGAAGCTGACTAATTACAACATCATGAATAATGAGAACATGATTCTTCAGGCCTTGCGTATGGCTGTGGCACGGAAGAAACAAGCCCTTAGCCAGCCAGTATCACAAGCACAGCCCTCTGCTTGAATAGCATTTTCCTCTCCCTTCCTAAATATTTACTGTGATAGTACATGTGATAGCTACTTCACTGTGCTTGACAGGGGCCATCTCCTTCTAAGTAAACTTCTCAAAAATGAAAACTTGAAGTGTTTGTTTCCAAGCCATGTAGTTTAATTTATTAAGCAGTACTTGCTTTCTGATTCAGAGCTGTAGTATCAAACACAGCACTCTGTGTTGTTAACCCCATCTCACTGTGATGTTCAAGAGGCAAAAATTCAGCTGTGTGTGATAGGGAAATAGTTTAGCATTCTCTGTCTGCAACCTCCTATTGTCTTGGTGGCTAGTTGCTAATATTTTTGCATATGCAAAATATTCCAGCACTTCATTGAGACTATTGGTAGCAAGTCCATAAAGCCCTCCTCAGACACAGAAGGTGGTGACCATGAAGTATCAATTGAAATAATTTTACTTGGTTTTAATAACTTGAATTAAATGGTCTTCTGCCTTTAAAGAATTTTGTTTTCCAGGTGCTTTTTGTCATGAACTGTTGTGAAATAAATATCTTATGAAGGATATTTGATTTTTTCCAATTTGTATTAGATAATGAAGGTACAGATCCATGACCGTTTAGGTCTTTGGCAACATCTGTTCTTATCAATTAAATCAAACTTACAGGTTTGTCTTGAAGGACCATTGCCATTTCCTCTCACAATCAACTCTGTTCTGTCCCAGATCACATGTGTGTTCTGCAGTTATCTTCTTAAAATGCATTTTTGCTTTAGCATCATCTGGAGCTTGTTCAGTATAGTGAATTGAACTATTACCAAAATGGATAGTATGTAAAAGGGATTGCAGAGTGTATGATAATTACACAAGAGAACCATACTGGAGAAATGCAGTAGGATACCAATATTCTGTTCACTTCATCCCAGTGCATCACACAAACACACTAAAGACCAAGAAAGTATGGCAGAGAGAGATGTTTAGCTTCTGTTTCTAGTGTGAATTATTCCTCGGAGGTAACTCGAAAAAAAGAGGTGTTCTTTTCTAGAGCTGGAGCTGATTAAGAAGTTATTTTTTGCTGACTTCTTGATAATAGTCCTACAGAACCATTGTGAAAGAAAGGTAGATGCTGGCATTTGGGAGTTTGTCAAAGGTCAGCCAAGATGAGACTTACAGGAGTACCTCAACTCCTTTGTAGATCCTGGCCTAAAACAAGTAGGCAAGAGCTACAGAAGTCTCTTCTCTCCACAAATTTTCCAACAAGGTACATAGACAATTTCAACCTTATCTTCTAAAATTCCATTCACTGTCTTATCTGATCTGCCACTCATGAGCTCAAAATAAGGTACCTGAACTGCCAAAATGGGCATAGTGACTGACTCCTTAAGGCCTGCCATGGAGGATATCATGATATTTATCAAAGTTCTCCTGTTATTGTTAAGATCTGGGTATTCCATCCATTTTGCCAAGTCTTCAGGCTCCCTGAGGTACTCTGGTGCAATTTCACTTTTTAGCTGTTTTTACCTGTTGGGGATATTTTTGTCAGGATTAGATACTCTGCTTGACTTTGCCTGTGGACTTTTTGATTGTGAATGGTGAGCACTGCTCCTTCCTGGTTTTACCAGCCTCAGACTGGTCAGAAAACATGTATTGTTGAGACAATGAAAACAGTTCTCTGAGGATTCCTTGTACAGCCTGCTCCACCTTCTGTATGTCACTTTTCAGAATTTGTGATGCACCCTAAAATCTCAGGTAATTTGAACTAAACCAGAAATAGTATCTTCTCAGCAACTGATGTGGCATTTCATATGTTCACACTAGATGTTT
Source organism: Lepidothrix coronata (assembly GCF_001604755.1). NCBI lineage: Eukaryota > Metazoa > Chordata > Aves > Passeriformes > Pipridae > Lepidothrix > Lepidothrix coronata. The sequence continues at coordinate 1,469,384 of NW_016690181.1, forward strand.
TGTCCCAAGTCCTGTTCTGGGACTGCTAGTAGATTCTCTTCAAGGAGAGGCACTTGACAGCCAGTGTCTGGGATGGGCTTCCTCCAGCTCCATGCTTCCTCCAGCACGTACTGTGGAGGAAACTCCCGCAGAGCCTACCCCTTGGTTAGGAGAGGTGACAGAGGTCTGGAGATTGGTCCTCCATTTTCTTTCCTTGAGTTATCCCAGAAGTGGTTGTTTCTCAGCTGTTTTGGGGTGATACGGTCATTCCCTACCTCAGCTGAACACTCCTGTATTTGGTTTACATGGGCAGGTTTTGGTAGGCAGGCAGCCCCTGTAGCTTCTGTGAGGAGCAGCCAGAAGCTTTCCCCATGTCTGACAGAGCCAATGCCATCTGGCTCCAAGGTTGACTCACTGGTGGCCAAAGCTGAGCCCATCAGTGACAGCTGTAGTGCCTCTGGGATAAGGTGTTTAAGAAGGGGAAAAAAACGCTGTGCAATAGCAATTGCAGTCAGAGAGAGGAGTGAGAAATGTGAGAAACAGCCCTGTAGATATGAAGGTTAGTGAAGTAGGAGGGGGAGGAGGTGCTCAAGGCTTTGGACCTGAGGTTCACCTGATGCCTGTGCTGAACAGTTGTTAACTATTTAACCAGCTGTTAAATGACCATGGAGAGTCAGGCTGTCCCCCTCTGGCCCATGGAGGTCCATGGTGGAGCAGATATTCACATGCAAGCCCTGGGGAACCCCATGTTGGAGCAGGTGGATGCCTGAAGGAGGCTGTGACACTGTGGGAAGCCTGTGCTAGAGCAGGTCCTTGGAAAGACCTCCCATAGAGGGAGGAGCCTACACCGGAGCAAGTTTGCTGGCAGGAACCCATGCTGGAGCAGTCTGTTTCAGAAGGACTGCACCCCAGGGAAGGGACCCACACTGGAGCAGTTTGCAAAGAACTGCAGCCTGTGAGAAGGACTCAAGTTGGAGAAGTTCATAGAGGACTATCTCCCATGGGAGAGACCCCATACTGGGGAAGGGGAACAGTGTGAGGGGTCCTTCCACTGAGGATGAAGGAGCTGCAGAGATCATGTGTCATGACCTAACCACAGCTCTCATTTCCTGTCCCCCTGAACTGCTAGGGTAGAGGAGGTAGAGAAAATCAGGAGTAAAGCTAAACCTGTGAAGAAGAGAGGAGTGGGGGAAAGGTGTTTTATGATTTAAGTTTTATTTCTCATTATCCTACTCTGATTGGTAATAAATCAATGATCTCTTCCTCACCTTATCTCAACCCACGAGCCTTTCATCAAGTTTTCATTGTTTTCTCTCCATTGTCCAGCTGAAAAGGGGGTGTGATAGAGATGTTTTGGTGAGCACCACAACTTCTCGGTTGTGTTTATTAGAGTTCTTGGGTTTTGTTCTGGTTTGTTTTGGTTTTGGTTGTGGGAGGTTTTTGTTTGCTTTGTATGCTTTTTTTGTTGTTGGTGCAATTTTTTGTGTGTGTTTGTTTTGTTGATTTTATTTTTTTTGTTGGGGGGAGGTTGTTGGGGTTTTTTTGTTTTTTTTACCTATGGGAAAAACGTCATCTTCCAGAGTCTCAGTGCTACTGCAGCCCTTCATCCCCCAGTTAGACTTTCCCGGGGAATGGCTCAGGAAACATCAGTTCAGCTGCTGCAGAACAGACTAATAAAATAGGTGCTTTTGCCCTCTCATCATCTTCATGGACCTCCTATGGACTCACTCCAACAGGTCCACACCTTTTCAGTGTTGGGGCCCCAGAGGTGGATGCATTCCAGGTGGGGTCTCACATGAGTAGAGTAGAGGAGGAGAATTACCTCTCCCGGTCTGCTGGCCAAGCTTGTTTTGAAGCTTTGACATTTCTTTAATTGAAAGGGTATTGAGGTTAGATTTCTAATCCTAAAATGGTTGATGACTAAAGTAATTTTTATTCAATGTAAAGTTGTCAGTTGTCTTTATTTTGTTTTTTCCTGATGTCTGTGTGTGTGGAAGGGAAAGACAGGTTGTGGGTACTGTGAGCATACAGTATCACCTCCTGTAGTTCTGAACTGATAGTTTCATTTCAGACATCTGGGCAAGTTAGTAGCAGGACTTGTGCAAGGGCTATTCATGTGCATATCTGCTGCTGCATAGTTCTCTGCCAGAAATATGAAGAGTTTGGTGTAATTTTTGTGTCCTAATTGGATGACACTGCATTGTACTTAAAATATCAAGATGTTAATATTTAAGATGAATCAATATATGCTTTAATTTGCAGGAGAATTTTTGGGGCTTTGTCTTGGTTTCTCAGAAGTTTCATGTTTGTGGAAGGCTTCTGAAAGCAGGAAAATGTATATCCCACTGACAAATATATGTATTAGATTGGGGAAACATCTACTAGCAAACAACTCAAGCCTCTCTACCTCCAAGAAAAGGGAAATAAATAAAATTTTGTTGAACAAAAAGGTCTTATAACATTATTTCATCCATGATATTTTTGTTTGCTGATTGGGGTGCTGTAGAACTGGTTTCCTCCAGCCTACATGTAGCTACTATTATCTTCTCTGGTTCATTCATTGCTTAGGCTGCCAAGTCATAGGTATCCATGCATAAGTTATGTGTCATCACTCCCTTATCTTGAACTGCTGATAACTCTTGGCACCTTGGTGTGTACAGCCTTCCCCAAACACACACCTCTCATATTTAGCTATCAAATAAACTCAGCAAATTCCCTCCTCTCTTCATACTTTCCCTTTCAGGCAATGAGGAAGGCGGAGCATGGATAAACCACTTGCTCCTCAGCAGGTGCCTCCTTAAAGTTTGCAGAGGTACTTTGTGAATCATTGCCACCTGTTGCCTCTAACAGTGGACATCTATATCTGACTTATATGCAGCTGGGAGCAGGATGGGCTCATACTGGAGTGCTCATGAGGTAAGAATACAAAAGCTCTTGAGAGTTGAAGATGGCCTGAGGTGGGTTTTTGGCTGGGATTGTGGTGCCTAGAAGAGGATTTCTGAGCTTTTAGTCCAATTATTGGTGAGCTTTTAGTCCTATTTCATGTATGTATTTACTTATTTATATCAGGATGGCTGACATCTTTGTTGATATCGGCTGCCCTGTGGAGGCACTTTTGGTAGTGAAGTTCAGCCACAGTGGGTGATTCACGTGGAGGCAGGGAAGCAGTCTGAGGTGCCTCACAGGAACCTACTGTAGATTTGGGCTGAATCTGTGGTTTGATTCAAGCATTAGGCAAGTTTGGCTCTTTCACAGCCCAGCATCTGCCAGCTAAGAGTATAAACACACGCAATGTCCAGGTAACTGTGCTAGCAGCCAGTATGCAGGAAGATTACTGCCTAAAAACAGTGATTAGTTATGGAAACAAAGATGATCCTAGTTTAATATTTGTGCATGACTGATACATGAAAAAATCTTGGTCTGCCTTTGTCCATAATGTCTAAAAAGGGTTTTTTTGGGGGGGGAAAGGGAGGGGTTGGGTTTTTTTGTTTTGTTTGGTTTGGTTTGGGTTGGGGTTTTTTTTGGGGGGGGGGGTTTTTTTGTTTTGTTTGGTTTGGTTTGGTTTGGGGTTTTTTTGGGGGGGGGGAGTGGGGGTTGTTTTTTTTCATGGAACAAAGCCAGGAGGAAAAGCCCTAAAATGGTCCACTGGGTTCCAGGGAGTGAACATACTCTGTTCCCTTCTCAGCTCTAAAATAAACCTCTCGTTTGTCTATGAGAAAGTTATTTAACCATGCTGTGCCCCTTGGTTGTAAAATGGAGATTATAGAGTTTCTCTCCATAACATGGAGGTGTGTTAACATTAACGTGCACTGATGCTTGGAGACCTCAAATGTGGGATCCCCTTGGCTTAAGAAATAACACGTGAATGTCTAACCAAACTGGTTAAAGAAACACTAAGGATCTACAAGTTCATCCTTTTGAACAGAGCCTGTCTTTGCAGGGAAAGTATGCATAGAAAACAAGGAAGGAGACTATCCTCTCTGTTCTTTCCCTTGCCCTTAACGACTGAAACAGCATCATGAGAGAGAATAAAAGTAGAGGGTTCTTGGTGAGGGGAGGGACGGGAGATTTATTTCATCCAGAACCTGAATCCAGATAGAAGACATTAAAACACGCCCTTCTGTTTTGGAGTTAGACCCAAAATACAGACCAAGGTCACCTTACCATAAGAATGATAGGAGGGTTTGTATCCAGCTTCTCAGATGGATCAATTCCTAACCGGAAAAAGAAGAGGAGTGACCCAATGCCCCTTAAGGGATTTAATGGAATCATTTTGCTAGCAGAGAATGGGAGAAGAATTAGGTAATACTTTCAGTGAAGCAACAACTAAAGTTTCAGGTACTAAAATCTGCAAGAATTAATAATTTGTTTGAGTCATGTCTGGTTATTTGTCCTTCCTTCTGTGCTTGATGTTTCAGCTAATGATACTAATTGCAAATATCCACCACCTGGTTTGGGTGGGGACATTTCGTTAGCATCTCTTTCAAAGCTGTTTTCTTTCATATAAGTTTTGCTGTGTTTGTGCTGGTGCTACCTCACTCACCTAACAGTACCTTTTTCTTCTGAGGTCATGTTGTTTATGAATATAGATAAGTCAGCAGCATTGTGATTATATGGTTTACCACAGATTGTTTCTGTGCAGTCTTTTTTATCCCTTGTTTTCCTCTTCCTGGTCACAATAGCTGAACTCCTCACAACCTTTAATCTATTTTCTCTTCACCATTTCTGGGAAATATTCCTCATAAAGATTTTAAATGGAAACTTGGAATTTTTACTAAATAAAATTATCTGAAGAAAGTATATTTTCCATGTGAAATAACAACTGTTTAAGAGAATTAAATTTATTTTATCTTTATCTACAGATGTTTGATGGTTGTGCTTCTCATGCACATTCACTCTCTGTTGGCTTATTTTTCCAGATTAATTGTTGATAAAGATTTCTTTTAAATTAATGTGTTCTGTCATGTAAATCAAGCATTTATTTAAAACCATTTCACTATCTTATCCATGTTACTGTTATTTCTTCTCTCTATGACATATATATACACAGATGAATATTTCCTAATTTCTTTTAACTCTACATAGATATGGTTTTAGCATCCAAAGCAATGCAAACAGTTTATCTTCCAACTTTGCTGCTTGACTTTGAAAATTGCAAAAGGCACTTATGGGAGAGCACGTTATATAAAGCATAAGCAATTTAGTATTAATGCAGATAATAACTTTGTCACTTTTCTGCAGAGTGAAGAATGCCCATGTTGTTCATTATTTGTGAAAATTGTAAGAATGAAAAATCTGAGAAAAAAAGATCTGTGTGAGTATTATAGTCTTTCTTTGCAGTTCATAAACAAGCACCGTAACTGGTATCTGTGTATGAAGTGACACCATGGTTTCAAATATTGATGCATAATTAAATGTGGACTGTGCTTAGAATACAGTTTTGTATAGACAGTATCTGTTGGTTTATAGAATGTTACTGTTAGTGGAAATAGCAAAGGTGTACTGTGAAGTACCTTAACTAACAAGGTTCAGAGCAGGTTTTGATGAAAAAATTCAAGTGTTAATTTTCAGTTGCAGTTTTTGAATTTCCTTTTTTTTTTTTTTTTTTTTTTAAAAAAAAAAAAGGAGATTTATAAACCCTTTTTTAAAAAATTTTTTTTTTTTTTTAAAAATTTT
>NW_016690181.1:1475048-1516447 GCF_001604755.1 Lepidothrix coronata
TTTTTTTTTTTTTTTTTTTTTTTTTTTAAAAAGATAAAAGGAGCATTATATAGCCTATTGTCAAACAATTTTTTTTTTTTCTGTCAAAACTTTACTGGAATGTATTTGAAGTAGACTTTTCGGGATAAATAAGTACCGAGGATATTTACCTCCATGGAGATTGTTATTCAATTCTTGCTTTCCTGCCATTGAGCCTAGCACAGGGATATTGCTTTTTCTTGAAAACAGCACATCTTCAGAGAAAAGTGAAAGGACAGTTCAATTCCCTCTCTTTCTTTTAAATCTCAGCTGAACTGTTTTCTGGCATAAATGATACCAACCCAAGGGAATGTCTAAGTTGCCCTGACAGCCAATAATATCAAGATAACCAAATACCTGCCTCTGGACTTAAAATAAGGGAGGTTTATCTCTTTCTCAGCATTTTATAATGGTTGGAAATTATGCTTTTTACATTCTTAATGACAAAAGATCTTCCGGAAATCCATACTATTTCTCTTAGCTCTTTATCTTTTATTAGTCTTTATCTTGTATCTTCATTTTGAGCAGATATTTGATTACCTGATTGCAGGTTTGAAGCTCTATCACTGGAGATTTTCTTCCAAAGCCAGATGGGAAGGAAAGTATTTGCTGTCGAGAGCCAGAAGAAGCAGTGCTAGGTGACAGGGTCTGAGAGGATCTGCTTCCTCCATTCCCCATCCCAGTTGCCTTTCTTTATTGTGTAGCAGAGCACCACATTTTATTTTTCTCTGAGAATCAGGAGCAAATTACCTGTGTCACAGCAGAGTCGGTGAGTTTTTATCTACACTGTACCTGTATGGTCCCTTGGAGCACTTAATTTTTTTAGTGGAGCCATGCGACATGGTGTGATACAGATCAAGAGAAATGAGACTCTGTTAAAAAGCATTAAACTGAATGATAAAACCAGCATGAGAGTGTACTAGAATTCTTATGTGGCAGTGCTTCCATTCTTGACAAAAAAATTGTACAGTGAGATTTCAACACCTGAATTATGAGAGAAGTCCTCAGAGGAAGAGATACAAAGGCACCTGTCAAAAAAAAAGTCATGGAAGAGAGAGGTCCTGACATGTACAGCAAAGCTTTGTAGTCTGTACAAAATTCAGAGTGGTTTAGTCTGAAGTGCATTTATGGGCAGCATGACAAGTGGAGACTGAAAGGAAAGTGGGGAATCCTAAACTATGCATTTCATTGTACGTGAATAGTTACTCGGATGTAGCAACAATGATTAAAGAAGAAAGTAGAGATAACTAGTTAGGCCTACCTGTCTTTGTTTCTGTGGAGAAATAACAGTTTGTCTGCAGATAAAATATCTGTTTGTCTGCAGATTTTTAGTTTCCCAGGATTAGTCTTTGCTCAATAGTGACTTTTAAAAGATATTTCTGTGGGAATGTATTTGTCAGGTAATTATTGTGTTTGTTAAAATATTTGCAAATTTTTAAAATATATTTGGCTCAAAATATTTTGGGAAAAGATTATATTTCCCACTTATATTTATTTGTTTTAATCACTATTTCTGTGTAATTTGAAATTGTTAAGAGAGACAGAAATGACAACAGAGAGTTCAAAGATGGCCCAGAAATAATTCCAATTGCAAAGAGCCATTGGTGCTTTGTTGGAGTCAGAGTCTGATTAGAGCAAGCTGTTTTTTGGAAGACTGACTGTCAAAGATGAGTATGTTTTGCTTTTCTTTAGCTGTGGCACTGGACAGGCGGTGTGTCTTCCTTGTGCAGAGGACTGTTACCCACAGCCCACACCGTCCATGTCTCCTTAGATCTTGCACACGTCATGTAACATAGGACTTGACTTTTTATTATGGGTTAGCTGTGGCAATCATCCATAATCACGATCTCTTAACCTTTTCTGTTTGTGTCAGACAAACAGTTGTGTTTGTACATGGTGTAAGAATAAGTACTAGGCTACTCTTATACATTTAAGTCTGTTAGAAATAAGGCTTACTCACAAACCAAAGGATTTGCTCCCACGTTATATAGGTTATCAGGTAACTACAATCTGAGTAGTATATATATCATTCCTAAGACATTAGCTGTTGCAATTTCTAAGAATGTCTGAGTTTGACTAAATTTTTCTTGTGAAAATTTGTAAGAATAGTGATATCAGATCAGTCCAAAATTTCATCTGGATCAAAAATATGTCCCCAGAACTGGCTTATAATAAATGCTTTTGGGTAGGACAAATGCTGAACCATGCTTTTAGCTGGCCCACTCTCCCAAGAGATCTGTGGTTCATGAGGTCTGTGGCTTAGAGATCTGGCTCTTGAGTCAAAAGTAGTGTTTGCATTTAATTGTCATACCCCAAATTATTGGCTCCTGGAAGCCACTAAGAGATCGTACTTTGATACCTTTCATCTCAGTTTGCACTGAACAGGAATCCAGATACTCTTTTTCAGTGTCACAGGAAAACACTGTGCCCAGTTTCAAGATGTTATTCTTTGGGGGGGTCTATATAATTATATTGCTAATTAAATAGTTACAGACATTTCTTTTTTTCTCTTCTTTCCTTGCACGGGCAGCAGAAATGCCTACTTTGGAAAAACTGATCCTTTTCAGGCTGGGGTGAAAAGCCCTTTTTTGCATATTAAATAGGTTAGCTCTTATACCAAGACAACCTCCCCCTTGTATTTATTCCAAATATAGTGGAATACTTATCATTAATAGCTATATGGCTGCCTCTATCTCTGGCTTTAAAACTGAGAAAGTTTCATGGTGGTCACAAATCTTCATAAATGTACCCACCATTTCTGCAAAATCAGCCTGGAGGAAGCTGTCCAACAGGGCTAGTTTGCAGCACCAGCAACACTGAAAGCCAGTGGCAGCATCAGCCGCAAAAGTCACAAGCTGAGGTGCCTGGGCTCTTCATTTTCCTGCACACCCATTGCGGTGCACAGGGACACAAGAACAGCTGTGCTGGATCAGTCCAAGGTCTCTCCTGCCCTGTGTTTGAGGGTGGTGAAAGGCAGGTGCCTGGGGCACTTGAGAGTGAAGGGAATGTATACAGGGCACTCTGTATGGTGTGCTCCCACAGCCTTTTATCACTTCAGAGTTAGTAACTTCCCAGGTGAAATAAAATTTTTCTGTGTGAATGCAGCAACACCTCTAGTCTACTCTCAAACCTACACAGACTCTATGCATCAGCAACAGTCTTTGTCCAGCCTCTGGTTTCCATCTCACAAAAACCTTTGCTGCAATTCAAAGCCTTACCCGTGTAGTGGCAAACATCTGTTTTGCCTTCAGATCTGAAAGGCCTTGAATTTGTTCTGTCATCCAGTGGCTTCCCACGTCAGCTAGTGTAGCTTTCATTTTCAAGTCTTCCTTCCCAATTTCTTCAAGCTAACTTTATGCAGGGCTCTACATTTCTACAATTTAACCACGGCACAGTTACTTCCTGGAGAGACTTCTCAGCTGGCTAAGTACCACTGCATTTCACCCCCTGTGTGGTGCTGATAGCAAGAACTAGACCCTAATCCAAATCCCAGCTGTGCTGTGTAAATTCCCCAGAGCAGATCTTGTTTTCAGCATGGCTGTCCAGACCTGCCTTGTGCACAGTCCCATTTGAGCACACCCGGCACTCACTGATCTCAGAGATTGCCACTGCGGTCTCGCACAGCTGGCAAATCTGGTTTTTCATGGCCCTTTTCTTCGTGGCAGTGTTCACTGATCTTCCAGGAGGGAAAATAAATAACTTCTACACAGCAAATTGATACATATGGGAGAGAAACCTGGTTTTTTCACGGGCTACAAATAAAATATAATGTTAACCTCTTCTACATACATGTATTTCACAGAAATATTCCATTCAGGAGACAAAAAATGTCTTTATAAATAGTAGCTTGTCCTGCTTGGTATTTAGCAAAGTCCAAGACTGCAGAAAGCTTTTCACGAAATGGCCCATGGTAACTTTTGTTGGTTTGTTGGTGGTTTTTTTCTCTTTAATACGACAAGCTAATCTCAATCAGCATTCTCATTAGATAAAGCCTTAGGCTTTTCTTTAGCTATAGTATTAAATCTGGGCCTGTTGCTATGCAATTTAATAATAAACTCCCAATGCTATACTGCCTATTGATTTTAAAAGTTGGAAGGCAGTATTACCAATATTTTTCTTTATATCCCCTAAATCCTGTGTAACACCATCATAATAACAAAATCCCTTTCAGTGCCATGTTCTCCAAGGGAAACTATTGTGTGAGACAAGGACTGATTGAAGACATGCTTGCAAAGTGCTGTGTATACTTCTTTATCTCTGACTGTAGCAATGGCATGAGGGGGCAGTAGCAGCATTTGTGCAAAGAGGGCAGACATGGATAGTGCCAACAGGCAGATGCCTGGGCTGACCAGTGCTAATGGCATGCTTGCTTTAGGGTGAAATTGCTTCCCATGGTCACTGATGCTTGCTGTGGTTAAGAGTCATTCTGGGACATGGTCCTTTGAAAAAGAGCATTGATGTCTTTTCAGGGCATCTCACATAAGTTCCTGATGTCACTGGCTGCTGAGACAGGCTGCTTTTGCCTTAACAGAGAGAAATCCTAAAAGCAGACCAGGACAAATGCTGGGCAAGAGGAGTCTGAACAAGAACAGAGAACTCATTTTGTGGATAACTACCAAGTTGCAACAAGGCCTGTAAATAGGGATTTCTTAACTGGTTAAGAAACTGAAACAGGTATAAGAACTGCTGCTAATCACAAGAAGATCCTCCCTGTTATGTCATATCATGATGCGGGCCTTTTCTTACTGTAATCATAAGCTGATTAGATCAAGATGAGAACTAATTGCATAACTACTGACGTACCTGTTGATATGGAGTCCTGGTCTTGACTGAGATTTATAATAAAGTCATAACCACAGTTACTAATATGAGTAATAAATAAAGGGATAATCTCAGTGAATATTATGTGAATTAGTTTCACAGCTGCAGTTCTTAAAAACCTCTATTTCTTTCTATTCAATCTTCTTTTTGGTTTCATTTACTCATGCTAACCAGGTCTTCTCACTCTCTTCCTCAGTTCATTGCTACTTACAATATGCTACATACATAAACCTAGTTTCCCTCAGGTTACCCGTTTTGTGTTCTCTAATCTAAAAGATTATTTTTTTCCCTTTCTCAAGTCTTTGATGGCCACAATGGAGTGTAGTGTATAGAGTGTAGTTATATTGTATTGTATGCAATTTTATGGTACTGTATTCATAATAAGTAGTGTGGAGACAAAACCCCTCCTCTGTGCCGTGATAGCAGCATAAGCTTCCACTAAAAAGTACAATGCTGTGCATAATCAAAGAATCATTACTGTTCTATTTGTTTAGGGTTCTTGGTCAGGGTACCTCCTTACAGCTGTGGAAATAATTACATCTCTACTGCTAGATATCAATGGATTGTATGTAGGTATATATGCATCTTCTTACAGCCATGTGGACTTCTGTGTGTAAGAACAGAAAGCTGATCTGGTGGTTAAAGGTATTATGTGTGATGTTCCCCCATGACTTCCTTTAGATTCTTGGTGTAACCTTGAAGACAATGAGTTTCTCAAAACCTTAGTTCCTCATTTCCAATGCAAGGACTTCAGTAAGGGTACCAGGAGCCTCACAGAGGCACTAGGAGGTTGACCCGATTACCAGCTGAGATACTGATAAAAGAAGTAAAGAACCTTAGGTAAAGGTTCTTAGGTTTGGCTCATCTCTGTCTCGAAGGCAAAGGTGAGAGCAGTGCTCTCTAATACTCTACCAGTGCAGGTGGCATTGAAGTTCTTATCCTTCATTGAACAGGTATGAACTTTAAAGCCTTTTGTGATGGTATTACATGTTTCTAGTAGACTTCATTATTCTCTTGTTTAGTGGAGGCTTCTAGTTAGCAAGTGATTGAAACAGCTTTCAAAATGTTTTATAATATTTTAAAATGTCAAACCCTGTTTTAAACAGGTTTGAAAAGAGTGGAGACAAAAGAAATGAACGAAGGGTGGAAGCTTGGGTGGAGAAGAGAGACTGGAATGAGTAGGTGATGATGGCAGAAATGTGAAACCACACAGTGCTTTGAGAGGACACAGGTCCATGTGGTGATTCAAGATCCTTCACTCCTCCTCTGTCATTTGCCTTGCAGAGTTAAAAGGCAGTAGCAGACTCCATTCAGGGAATGACTTTCTAGTTTGCGCTCAGAAAACAGACAACTATGATGAAGCATGTGCTTTGATTCCTGAGTAGGATTTCCATATTTACAAATTTCCTTGGGCTGACTTGTGTAAGACCTTCTCACCATTTAAGAAATTGAGCCGACTATTGCCTTTTTCCATGCTTACAGTCTCCCACATCTTCTTTGAAGTTATTGTACCTTGGAATTTTTGATCATCCTTGATAAGGACCATATTTTATTCTAATCCTGATTACTGTTGCACAATTGTGTGTTGAGTTTAAGATCAAAAGAGATTTCGCTTGACATTAAACATTAACCACAAATTGAATATCAGCAAATCTGTGTTGACAGTACTGTTAGTTGTTATTTGGACATTCAAAGAATTAATAAATAACATGAAGATTGATAACAGGTATTTAATTATTGCAGCAACTGTTTCAGGATTTTTTGAGGTGTTCCTTTGATGGGGAAAAGGTGCAACTTCTTATCTTCGTTATTTTAAGGTGAAAAATACATTTAAATGCATTTTTGTTCATTGGATCCCAACAGATTTTCTTATACACCTCAAAATCTCTCCTGATTGTTATGGTTTCCTCAAGACAGTTCAGCCAGTTATGCATTACCCAGTGTGACTGATATCTGTAATTAGTGATTAGTTGCTGAGTTGGTGTTAAACATGGATCATCAGGTTGCGGGACTTTATTCAGTCCTTCATCCTCTCTAAATACAATACACCCATAGCCAACCTGAGAAGATAGTCCAGTCTTTAGCAAGGCTGTTCACCCTTAATAAGAGGGAAAACAGAGATCTACCCCACAGCTCTATCTAGATACAAGAGTATAAGTCTCCAGTGTAGTGCTTCTTTGATACTCTGACAATATTGAATACCTTTCTTCTTAATTGGGAGTCATAGCTAGTATGTACAACAAAGAGATATCCCAGACCATAAATGAACAAATTCTCTAAAACATGCATACATCATTAGTGCATAACTGACAGATAGCCTGCTTCTCAGGCACCATCTGAAGAAGTAACTATGCAAAGTTAATATTATCTTTTTAAAATGTTAAAAATCAATAGAAGAATTGTAGAAAATATTGTGTGGGAGAGAGTTAAAGAAAATATTTTAATACCTCCTTTACCAATAAATTGTTACCAACGGGTATATTGCATTTTAAGATTGAAATAAAAAGTCTAAAAATATCCTAATATTACGCACAAGAATTAGAGACATCTGCATTTGCAATGTTAAAGCAATTTCTTACCTCCTATGGACATCAAATGCATGCTGAAAAACTGGAAGATGTTTCTTGTTTGGACAGTATCAGAAGACTTGAAAGATAAATCATACATAACCTGATTGCACAAATTGCTTTAAGCAACACCTATTTATTGCAACATGGTTTATACCACAAGTTTAAAGAAAATGTGGAATGAGAGCCAAGAGACTGGTAGAGAAAGAATAATATAATTACTGATAAGGCACTGTCTTTCTGTGGGTCATGTGGAAATATTAATAACAGGAATTATTTTTTGTTTTTTTAATCATCAGATGTTCCAAGCAGATTACAAAAGAGGAAAGGATAGTTATCACTGTTTTGATGGTGGGGAAATGCAGATAGAGAAGCAATATAAGTGGAAGCAATTGCCCCGAGTGACTTAGCAGTCTGGAGCAGAGCTGGGACTGCAGCAAACGTGTCATGAGACCTTCTCCAGCAGGTTACCCAATTGGTCATGCTTCCTCTCAGTATGTATCCCACAGTACCACACTGCCTGTTATACCCAATCTGACCTGTTTCTGTGAATACACAAAAAGTTCTTAGAGCTGGAGGCATTAGAAACAGCCACAGTTGTCCGGCAGACAAAAGATATGTCCATTGTCTATGAAGGACAGCAGATTTGCTCAAAATGGGTGTGCTGGGCAGGCTGACTAACAGGGTAGAGTGAGTGGGTCCCATCATTCTTCACTGTATTGTCACGGTCTCTGTTACCACAGGTTCATGAGGCATCAGCTCTTTTATGCTCTTAGGAGCAGATGCCCTGCACTGCTCTTTGCTAAAAACTCCTTCTGAGCAGTAACAGAGAGAATCCTAACCACTAACAAATATTCTACATACACCAGGCTAATACACAAAAGGAAAGTTAGTTGCACCCAGCCTTCCTCTCCCTCAAAAGCTCTGGCAACCCACAAGAGGCAACTCATCACACCCTGTGGCAGTGCCCAGCATGTAGGGCAATCTGGTCTAGTGAAAGTTGTCCCTGACCAGGGCAGGGGGTTGGAACTAGATGAGCTTTAAAATCCCTTCAAACCCAGGCCATTCTATGATTCTGCGATAGTTGTGCTTGCCCATCAGGAGGCTACTTGCCCCAGCTTGTGTCTGGGAGTGGTTCCTGGGAGCCCACTTCAAAGCAATCCCCATGTATTATGAAGATTTTATGTCGTATTTGTAGCTACCTGTGCAACTTTCTGTTACACTACCACCTTCCTCAGAAATTAGAATTTTCTCCACTATCAAGGCTCAGAGTTTAAATCAGCAATATGAAAGTGCACTGGTATTTTTATGTACTTTTTGATGGTGAAGGGTTGTGATCATATGTTGGGTGAGACAGTCAGCTCAATACATGGGCTGGGTTACAACTGTGTGGGGGCAGCAGACCAGATGGGGAAGATTCTTTGTACCCAGACCCTCTTGAACTCTTCTGTTTCCCTCTCAAAAGTAAAGAAAAAAGTCAGACTCTTGTCTAAATGCTCAAAAAGTTAAATAAGTATTTTACCCTTTAAATAGGTTCTCTTAAAATGTAGGCCTTTTTCTTTTCTATCACAGAAACCTCTTGATTTGCAACCCACAGTGGAAATACCAGTAATGTGTTTGTTAAGTAGCTATGTGTACATTTTTCTTACCAGTTGTCTCTATTGCAGTAGTTTCTCTGCATTTCCATAATGACGAGAGTTCCTACCTGCAGGAGGGAACAAATCAAGTAAATGCTATTGAATAAGCAGCTGTCAGAAAACTAATAGAAACAGTATCTCCTTTTCGCAGCTTACTATATATACAGTGCTATAAGGCTGTGCTTTAAGATATTTGTAGTAATTTGTTAGTTACAATATATCTTTTCCAATACAGTTAGTCAGACTGATTGCTATGTAAGCCTGACCTTGCCCACTGCTTCCCCTGAGACTGTCCGGACCAAAACCGTCATGAACTGCAAAGATCCAGTGTGGAATGAAACATTTTGCTTCAGGATCCAGAGCCAAGTAAAAGTAAGATGCTGAGTGCATTTGTTTTGCTTTGGGGCAGAGATGTCATTCAGTGATAAATATGTAGGGTAAAATAAAAATAAATACATGTGAGGGACTACAAGGATATAGGTAAGGAGATTTGGAGTAGACTGCAGCAGTAAAATTCAATTTGATTTTTCGATATGTAAAAAAATAACCACAATATTTCACAACCATTCATACAATGTTTTATACTTCTAATTTTTCTTCTTTTTTTTCCCCATTTTTTTAACCACTGCTTTTCAAGAGTAAAAGTGAAAATGTTAGAGTAAATTCAGTAGTGTAAAACACACAAATGAACTTGGTAGGGGAAGCATCACGGGGCTGTACTTTTTTACTATTCCTTTGTAATGACTTGCAATAAAAAAGTTACAAAATAAATAGTTAAAGTTTGTAAAAGAAAAACTAGCTGAACTTTTATCATGATGATAAATGTTAAAGCTTTAGAAGATTTGCAAGTCCTAGTGTCTACTCCCTCAGAAAGACAGCCTCAACATCAGGGTCTAGCAGTTCACAAAGATCAGTGGTAGGCCAAGTAAACCAAGCTTACTTCATATCTGGGCCAATCCATCTCTGTTTAACAGCCTGCACTGTTCATTTCCCAGTACTTGTGGTAGATCAGGACTCTCTCAAGTGCCAAATCAGCAGGCCAGTCCCCTGGCTCTCTCAAACATTGATAAACTCCTCCAAAAGAGTATTCAGAATAGCTCAAACTGTTGCTACATTCCAATGAACAATCCCTCTTGCCTACAACTGCAGAAGTTGCCCATGATACATGTTCTCAGGCTTGCTTTCACAGAGGTTGGATGGTACTGGTCCTGTTTGGTATAGCTGTTCATCTGTACACATCCAGTGCTTTCCCTCCTGACCTAAAAAAATTCCAACTCCTTTCAAAATGCTGATGAGACACAATTTCACAGTGTGCTGCAGGTTTATCAGGGAGGCAAAAGGCAAGGGAAAAACATTGCATGGGAACAAACACCCACTGATCTGTTGCTCTTGCACCAGAGCACCTGCTCATGCTGACAGGTTTTTCAAAACTGCATTACCACACAGAGGAGTTAGAAAAGAAGTATCTTAGCCACAGGAAGCTGCTTGAACTAGTCCTTTAGGTAGTAGCATTTGGGAAGACCTTACATTTACTTTATAGTAAGTTTGCAGCAGGAGATATTAGGCCTGGTAATTTTCAGTGTGTGGCAACAGCAGCATGGTGGTGGTGGTGGCTGTGGCTTTAGTGTAGGGTGCACAAGATGTGTCCTGAGCATTTGGGATAGCCAGAGCACTCTGGCACATCTGTCACTGCTGTCTCACTGCTCTCTGGGCTCAGCAGACTAAGTTAAGGGTCTTGCAGGTTTCTCTGTATGCACTGCAATTGCTCTGCTTGTTACCCTCTGAGCAGAACCAGAGTCTGCTAATCTGGTTATTTTCTCCTTTCCTGTCTTGTGTTTTGTTGAGGTATTCAACTTCCCAAATCACGGTAGCCAGAGCTCAGTAAAACTACATAATACACTACCACTGTGGAAGAGAAAAACTGGTTTGTGTATGTTCTGCTGGTTCTCAGCAGGAACAGTGGTGTTTACCGAAGAGCATCTGTTTTGATGAATGTCTGACAGTCAGCTAGAAAGGGCTTCTGAGGCTTGTGCTGTGCGCATGATGCTCCAGGAGGATAACCCTTTCCAGAGTTTGTGGCACACAGCCCTGCCAGCTGGCTCTGCTCATTGCCTGGCTCCCAACGATGCCCTGTCAGGAGCAGATAGAAACAGTGAACTGCCCAGCCCCCCCGGCTGCTTCCCACACAGCATCGCAGTGGTGCAGAGGGAGATCCCCCTTAGCCATCCAGCACCCTACGCATGTCCCTCCTGGCTAGCTGGGAGTAACTGAGGGACTCAAATCAGTTGGTCATTAAGAAAATAAGTCAGTCATTTTAGTCAAGTACGGATTGTCTATCGCAATATCACAACTATGAAAACTGATCTGCTCTTTAGTGCAAGCCTGTCTTCTACTAGCTGTAAAGTATTGCTTTAAAGCATAACTCCTCCATCACCTTTCTTTAATCCTTTGCAGGCTGTTTATGGCTGGCCTGTAAACTAAGTTGCAGTGGCTGCTTCACTCTGCCTCTTGTTAGTATTGTGTGGTGGGCAGGACTGACTGTCAGTCCCAAATAAAGTTGTTTTTCTAGCTGAGGCACAGTGTGATGCATTTACATATGTGGCCTTAAAGGTCAACAGCCTTTCTGCCTTCTGACAGTAAACTGCAAACTCAAGATCACTTGCCATCTCTCACTTGATGGTTTCTTATAGAATGATAGATGTCAAAATTTCTTACAGAATGATAGAAGTCAAAATT
This sequence comes from Lepidothrix coronata, assembly GCF_001604755.1. Taxonomy (NCBI): domain Eukaryota; kingdom Metazoa; phylum Chordata; class Aves; order Passeriformes; family Pipridae; genus Lepidothrix; species Lepidothrix coronata. The sequence continues at coordinate 1,486,828 of NW_016690181.1, forward strand.
GAATACTTGAGTTCTGGAGTGTCTTCCTTCAGTATATTTATCTATTCAATCACTTATTTAGATTTCGGTGTGGACCTTTCTGTGATACATTATGAACTTCTAAAGCAACAGAGTTCACATGCTCACTCTTTTTTGTCTATGTGTTTGTGTATAAGATCATGTGTCTACCTTTGTGTCTTTAATAAGCATCAAACCACTTAGCAAGTTTCAGTTAAATCTGGTGCACAAATAAAAATCTGAGATAAGCACTCCCTGTAATTTATATGAAAATGAGCTGCTGAATATATTGAGAGAGGTCTCAATTATTGCCCCACTGGGAAAACAGCAGTTAATGTTCATTTGCTCAGTGCTCTGGGAGGCACTTCTGAGCCAGCCCATGTCCAGATACCAACTAGGCACAGGGGTGGTTGTTACCCTCTCCTGTCCATCCAAAGAGGCAGATGACAGTGGGGGGGGAGAGGAGGAGATTCATAAAGTGGGATTTGTGTAATTTAACAAAAATATATCAGTTTCTGTAGATTCCATGATAATTATCTGCATGTGATCTGTTTAATAATTTACAGGATAAAATTATGCAATTATGCAGTAGTTATATGGTACATCCTTAAGAAATTTTAATTGCTGCTTATATCCATGGATTTTTTTGTTCCACCCATAGCAATAAAGTCTTGACTGCTGGCTGGTTTCCTACAATTCAGGGTAAAGTGGTGACCTCAAACCAAATTAGAGGCCAAACATGTTTTTCAATATGGAAGCTCAATATTCAGTGATTCTACTAGCCTTTGTCATTTAAATTACTCTGCAGGGGAAATCAGCAACAAACCCAACTCTGTCTTAAGTTCAGAATATTTTTCTTTGTGTGGATGTAAAAGTTGCACGTGATCTCTCGCTTTTCCCCATCCTTTCTCTGTCTTCCCTAACATGCTGAGCACATCACCTTATGCCTCTGTAAGGTCTCAAATTAAGATCCTAATTCTGTGCCTCTATTTGCAGAATATTCTTGAGATGAAAGTCTATGATGAAAATGCAGCCACTAAAGATGACCTCCTCTTCACTGTTCTCTTTGATATTGCTAAAATCCAACTTGGAGAAACTGTTCGCTTGACTTTTCAGCTGAATCCAAAGGTGAGGGATAAAACTGCCTTGGCCACAGGAAGGAAATACATTTTTTGATATTACCTTCTAAGATCTTTTGAAGCAATTGTAGGTGGGAGGGTTTATTTCCTATTGGTTTGCACTTCATACATCCTGAAAGTACCTTCCGAACCTTACTCAGCAAAGTAGACAAAGTTTGCCTCCCTACCTTGAATATAATCCTGAAGGCTTTTACTAGCTCCTCAAGCCTCTTAAGCAGCTTTTTTCTGACACTAGAGTTCCCTCTTCCCTCCTCTTTCTTGACTCTGTTGCTCAAATAGGTTTCATTGGAAATACAAAACTTCATCACCTTCAACAAAATTCCTCTGTTAGAATTTCTTTTCCTTGCACCAGCACTTGTGAGTTTGGTCATATTCTGGCACAGATGTATTCACTTAAACTGATACCCTGCCCTGTAATTCTTTTGTATATACCTGAATATAACACAGATATCCATACTGAGGTGCTAAAATCTGTTGATGGCCAATTGCTCAAACTATCTCATTATTTCAGTGTGCCTGAACACATAGGTGATGACTTTAACATGGGATACGGGTATTCCATTTAGATATGACTATAGATTTGCTGTTTCACTGACTTTTCTTATAGGGTATGTATGGGTATTCAGCTCTACAGTGATTTCAGAAGGCTGTCTACCTTAACTTGTCTGGTGACTGGCACTCCTATTGTCCATGTTATAGGAGCTCTTTTGATCAGAAGAATTAAGAATACCCTCTTCTATACAACAGTATCAGTCTTTTGATAACATTACATAGAAAAAAACCAAGGCACTATAAATTTTTAAGCCAACAGTATTGAAGGTTTAGGACTGTCTGCCATTTTATTCTACCTCACCACCAAATGGAAAAGAGCAGTTGGCCTGGGGATTGATGGTTTACACAGGAGGGAGAACACTTTTCAAAATCGCTTTAACTCGGTTGCTTTCACTCATCTTAGTATACCCTAGAACTGCAGGAAAGTTTGATTTGATCGAAGAACTGTTTCAAGAGCCAGAATAATCATTGACAACCAGCTAGTGAGAAATAAAATTCAATTCAAATGCTTATAATAAATTGATCTTTTACAGACACAGGAGACGCTAGAGGTTGAGTTTACATCGGAGAGCATGTGAGTAAAATCCATATGGAACCAAAAAACTGTCCTTTGCAAGCAGTCAAACACACGTTAACGTTTAGTCTAATATAGTTTAAAATGCTTAGCATCACAGTAACAGTTGGTATTGATCAAGTTAGTTGCATATTGGCTAAAACTCTGTGTTCCTTATCTACCAAAAATCATCCTGGTTATTAATTTATCCCATTACTTTCTGGAAGAGGGAGAATGGTAATGAGAAGTTCAGTCACTTAAAAATAAGGAATACACATTTCAAATGTCTCCCAAAATTAAAAATCAGTGACATATTCGAGACTATGCTGGCCAAGAAGAACTTTAAGGAACGTATTATTCTTTGGTGTTCATGTAAGGATGTACTTAGGTCATATTAGTTCTAATTGCATTCTTTTTTCTCTTTCAGTCCAGTCCCTCCTGAAAAGCTTGTCACTAATGGCGTATTCGTGGTAATTTTAAACTATTGCTTTTCTATCTTTGTTTTCATAATAGTGATGGGACGTGGTGAATCTGGCAGGTGTCCCAACACCTCTCTGCAGGCAAGGCTGAAGGGGAGGGAGATGGGGGTCAGACAGGCATCCATCCTGTTGTGCTGCTCCCTGTGGGAGGATGTATTAGGAAAGAATGTACACAGTCATTTGTGATACCCAGAGGTCGGTTCACCACCACCAGCTGATATCAAGCCTCTTTACAAAGCCTGAAATGCTCTTTCAGTGACTTACTGCCTCTGTGTTATTCCTTCTGGGGACTTCCTTTGTGACTCCCTCATGGCCATCCTGTTTACCCAACTTCCATAGGATGATATGGAAGTTGCTTCCTCAGCTGCCCCTAACTTACTATTTAAAGGAGGCCTCAGCACACTCCTATTCCCTCTCCTGTTATTTTCCCTCTCTTCCCATCCTTGGGATGGTGCTTGGAGGAACAAAGCAACTCAACAATTTTTTGTTCAGCTGAAACTTGTCCATTTTCAGAGTGCCAAAGTCTTTCTCTTATCAGCCTAACAAAAACAGGGTGAACAGTTTTCCAGACTCCAGGGAGCCAGGTGACCAAAGGCAGGTAGCAGTGAAGTGAGTCAGAGATGGCATGTTTTATATACTTAATTATCTCATTGTTCATCCCTGCTACAGGCTCGTGAAATTTCCTGCTTGCAAGTCCTGGTGGACAACAGATGGACGAAGAAAGAAACTTCAGGTTAGACTTCAAACTAGAAACAAAAAACTGAAAAATTATCTTTGTTTGTTTGTTTGGTTGGTTGGTTGGTTATTTTCTTATCCAGTAATCTTCCTACTTTGTTCTTAAAATGGAGCAAAAGAACTGGATGATTAGGGGTCTATATACAGGTTCACAGATACAACAGTTACAGTGTGTCTGTGCTAACTAATTATAAAAACTGGACTTTGAAATTAAAGGGAATGATTAGAGAGACAATGGATCTTAGAGGTGCTGTAAAATAGCAGTAAATATATATTTCTATCTGAAGTTACATTTTGCCCAATTGCCTGTACGTCTCAGTTTTTAACAGTTACTGCTGGTTTATAAACTCTTTCATGTTTTATCTTTTGTTTTTGTTTGTTTGTCTGTTCTCTTCTCCTCCTTCTTCTTGCAATGTTCCTTTGATGGATAAATAGTTTGGAGGCTTTTAAGCATTGTTGAAGGGTATATATATACATATATATAAAATGACAACTTCTGAATGACCATTTAAAGTTCCGTTTCTAGGATCATAGTCATTAATTTCCCTGTATGCTTTTCATGATTTTTTTTTTTAGAAAAAGAGTTCTTGTTTTCAGTGAAGGGATCCTATGAAGAGAGCCAGACGCTATCTCTGGGCTCTTTCTGGCAACCCGTGAAGCCCCTGGACTTCCATTACATCAAGTACAACCTGTCAGAGCTGCGCATGGCTTTGGCAGAGAAGCCTCCTTTCTACTCGGTATGTGATCCTTAGCTTGAGTAAGCATAGTAAATTCATGGTTTTCTACACTCAACCGAGACAAATGGAAAGATGTATTTTTAATTAAGAGCCATGTTTCATGAAATTCACCTCTGGAAGAGCGCTGTAACCCCTAAGATATCTAAATATTAGATACTAACTTGAAAACTGAATGAGGAACTCATATAAAAAGTTGGAGACAGTACATTTTTTATGGTGTGTACATTAAATATTTTTCTACATCATGATTTATTTTTCAGTGTACTTCAGGTGAGAAGAAAAAAGACGTCCATGCATCCCTCACTATTCCTCTGGATTCACTTCCATTCAATGAAAAAGTGGCAGTATCAAAGGTGATTGATATCCACTTCTTAGAATAAAAGTGAAGTTATGGACCAAAGATTAATAGGCATGAGTTAATTAGATCAGTGTGAAGTAGGGGTCTAGATACATAGCTATAAGTGCCCTTAGATTCCTAACAGAGAGGATTATGGACCTGTACATTTTCATAAGAACCAAGTAGAACCAAAAATCCCAGCCAAATATTTGACAGAGGGATTTCTGTGACTAGCTGGGGGACTAATGCAAATCAGAGCAAGTGCAAATGGTGATGCAGAATGGAACACATTGGCAGAGCTGGTGTTGGTTTTTACTGTAGATTGCTCTTTTTATCTTTAGTATAAAAAAATATAAATAAAATGGAGTGGATTTGGAGGAGTTTTAAAAATTAGATGGATTTTCTGATTGTTATGGCTTTGTGGCTCAACATGGCTTTAAGAAAAAGGGAAGGGCTTCAGAGTTAACTGAAAGGAAAGAACATAAAATAACGTCCAGTGCTTATATTGTGGTTTTGCTTTTTTCCTAGGATGAGACAATCAATTTACATATGAAATCAAATGACTGGTAAGAAATTCTGCCTTTGGGTTTTGTGGTTGTGAAAAAAAGATATTGCACAGTTTTTTGCCTTATTATTTTTCTCTAAGGGAGAAAGCTTTCGGTCAATGATTATTTTTACCAAGTTCATTACCCATGTCCAGAAGGTGGTTAACTGTGCTGGGTGAATTTTCCTGTTATGCTACTATAGAGAAGTTCAGTTGGGCTGGGGAGAATAATGTTTTCTACCTGCAAAATCTGTAGAGCTATGAGTTTAGAAAAACATGTTTATACTTCACTTTCCTTACTTGTAAAAAATCCAGAGTATTTGTATTTATAAAATCCGGAGTTCCCGAGGCGGCAACAAATTCTAAATATTCCACTGTTTACAGTATCCATATATGAATTGCAGTATTTATGTTAGATACTTCTTGAAAATCAGTGTAGTAAGAAAGAACACTTTTGTTGCTTTCTGTAAGATTTTACTACTTTTTACACTTTCTCAGCCTTATCTCTACCTTATTTATACTATCTGTGATATCTTTTGTTGGGCCACAGTAGCAGCTTTTCTAAGCCTAATAATACAGTCATGACTTGTAAGCATGGGTACAGACATTAATTTTTAGTGATCATGCGCACCCTATTCAACTCTGGACTTTGTTTGAGGTCACGAAACTTAGATGTTCGTTTGGAGTTTGATCTGTGTAAGGAAGAGAAAAATTTCCTACAGAAAAGGAAGAAGTTTGTGGCTTCTGCTCTGAAAAAAACACTTCATTTAGAGCAAGACCTTCAAGATCATGAGGTATGGGGAGGACCATAGGGACTGTAACATGCTGTGTAACAGGAATGTGTTATTCTTGTAGCCATTCACATATTCCTTAACTATCCCTGATACATTCACTGCCCACATTACATTCACATAAAGCATTGAGAAATGTTTAAATGAAGCAGTGTGAGAGCCAGGGTAGTATCAAACCCTCTTAGTACATATTTTTTCCAGAAAATAGCATTTTTTGGCTTTTTTTTTTTGCTTTATTTATTTTTCATCTGTGAATTATAGACCTGAATAGTCCTACTCTTTTAGCTGACCATTCAGTCACGAAGGCCACATAAGGTATTTTATATTATCGGATTTTTGGAGGGAGAAAATCTGTCAGTTAAAGTGATGCATAACACTGGCTGATGAGGCTTCTTATCACAAACTCTCTTCTCTGGTGATCATCATCTCAACTGTAGTTCCTCAAACAACACAAGACACTGAACATAACATTTTTCTCTGATCTGCTTGTCTGAGTCACTGTTTGTATTATTTAGGCCCATGCTGGCATGGGGATGGTTGGAGCTTCAGGGTGGGAACAAGATCTGTGAGCAGGAACTTCAGAAACAAAGAAATTTTCATTTTGAGACTGCTTTTCTTTCATCTGTGTTTTTCCCTTTGTCCAGGACAGGTAGACCAAAGACATGTTAGGCAATGCATGACAGCGTCACTTTGGACACCATAGATGATGCCCCTGCTCACAAACTGATCATATTGTTTCTCACTGACACACTAATTTCAGTGGAAAAAAAAACCAGTTTCCTAAGTATAAGAATTTTTTAGGGGGAAGTAGTTCTAACTACTAATTCCAGATTTTCCAGCAAGAGAATATTTCCTTACAGTCAGATAAATCCAAATCAAAATTCTTTGCTTTGACCTGAAATGTTTGATTTGAATCAGGAAACAGTTGAGCATTTCTTTGATGCAATTGCCTGGAAATGTGTGTGGGAAATGTCAATTGGCTCATCTTCTCTCAGTGGGTTCCTTGGAGGAATTTCTCTTCCTGTTACACAATAGAGATTTCCATGCAATTAGGCTTCATCACTGCAATTATATACTCTAGGTACTTTATAGGAAATGTAATCTAGCCGTTATATTTTACTTACAAGAGAGGATGAGCTCTGCTTGTTCTCAAAATACAGCTCTCATGTGATGATATTTTGCTAAGGAAAATTCAGTCTAATATTGAGATGCCTGGAAACCATAAGTTTTGAGCTGTTTTGATAAGCCAACATGCAACAATTTAGAATAAAAAATTATTGATTTTAATCAAAATCCTCAAAATCAGCTATTTACATTTTTTTTTTCTCTGCAAAATACCCAATTTTCATCTTTTTACCCCTGACTTGGGGAAATGGTGAACTGTTGGAATTTCTTGTGGGACTGAAAGGTTACAATTTACTCAGCTCTGATCACATGTGCTGGTAAAAAAGGTGTTGCTTACCACTGCTGTGTTGATGTTTAAACAGGTACCAGTTGTAGCAGTCATGACAACAGGAGGTGGCGCCCGGGCACTGACATCTCTGCTAGGCAACCTGTTGGGTCTTCAAAAGCTGGGTCTCTTGGATGCTATTTCATACATCACTGGGTCATCTGGTTCAACATGGTAAGGAGATCCTGAACATAGACATCATTCATCACTTCTGTAGCCTGCTGTGTAAGTTATTTATCCTCTTCATTTTGGTAAAGAAGGGTGTACTGGTTCAATCTCAAGCTTTTTTCATTGCTGCATTAGAAGCACATTGCTTGAGCCAGTGTAGGCACTGCTTCCAGGTAACAACAATTTCCTTGACTTTTTATTTCAGCTCTAGGATCTTTCCTGCTGAGTCACTCTGGTGCAAATCACAGCCTTGTGCATAAACCTTAATAGCAAGGAGGGGTTTTTTGCAAGTCCTCAGGTTTTACCAGTGATTTGGGAGAGTCCTCTAACTCAAAAAATCTTTTCAATAATAAACTGAGCCCAAAAGGTGTTTATAATGAACCTCAGCGACTTCATTTGATGTGGACCTTAAATCTAAGTCTAAAAAGTGGAATAGGTCGCAAGCATATGACAATGTACTTCTTTTCTTTTCTGCAGGACTTTGTCACATTTGTATCAGAGCACTGAGTGGTCACATAAGGATCTATCCAGACCGATTGGTGAAGTCCGCAGACATATGACCAAATGCAAGCTAAGCTGCTTTTCCCTGGAAAGCTTGAAATACTATGCCAAGGAGCTAAAACTGCGGAAGCAAGAGGGTTACCAGATCTCTAGTGTTGATTTCTGGGGGCTTCTTCTGGAAAAAGCATTAAGTGATGGGGTAATGTTTTCCCTAACAGCTACTGAATACTGTTGTATAGAATATGAAGCTCCAGGGACAGATGTTAGCCTGAGAGCATGCCAGCATTATCCAGCAGATGATTTCTGTGGAATAACAAAGGGGTTTTAGAATTGTTGAGGTTGGAAAAGACCTCTGAGAACATCAAGTCTAACTGTTATCCTGTCACTGTCATGTTCACTGCTCAACTGTGTCCCCAGGTGGGACATGTACATACGTTTTGAACACTTTCACAGATGGTGATTCCATCACTTCCCTGGGGAACCTGTTCCAGCCTTCCAGTGAAGAAATTTTTCTTAATATCCAATCTAAACTTTCTCAGCAAAACTTAGAGTCCATTTCCTCTTGTCTTATCACTTGTTACTTAGAAGAAGAAACCGATCTCCAGTTGTCTACAGCCTCATTTCAGGCAGTCGCAGAGAGTGATAAGGTCACCTCTGAGCCTCCTTTTCTCCAGGCTAAACAAGCCCCCGCTCCCTCAGCCACTCCTCATAAGACTTTTTATCTAGACCCTTCATGATCTTTATTGCCCGTCTCTGGACGTGCTCCAGCACCTCAGTGGCTTTCTTGTAGTGAGAGACCCAAAACTAAGCACAGCACTCGAGATGCAGCCTCGCAAGTGCTGAGTAGAGGGGGACAATCACTGCCCTGGTCCTGCTGGCCACACTATTTCTGATACAGGCCAGAATACCATTGGCCTTCTTTGCCACCTGGCACACTGCTGGCTTGTGTTTAGCCAGCTGTCAAACAGCACCCCCAGGTCCTTTTCTGATGGGCAGCTTTCCAGCCACTCTTCCCCCAGCCCGTAGGGCTGCATGGGGTTGCTGTAACCCAGTTGCAGGACCTGGCCCTTCACCTTGTTGAATCTCATACAATTGACCTTGGACCTCTGATCCAGCCTGTCCAGATCCCACTCTAGAGCCTTCCTACCCTCCAGCTGATCAACATTCCCAACCAACTTAGTGTCCTCTGTAAACTTGCTGAGAGTTTTTTCTCCACATATCTCTTAATGCATAATTAGCAGCTGAAAGGGTATTTTGTAGGGCAGAAAACCTGTGTCTCCTTCTACAAGTAGGAGTATCTGAGCACCTAAATGCAGAGTTCTTACTTGGTTTCTTTTCCTCTGTTCCTCCTTGTGAAAACTTAAATATCCATGTAAAATGGATGTATTTACTGGGAAGAACAGGAGACCATTTTTTCAAAGTGTCCTACAGCTCTACCTGTAATTAAATAAACTGATGTGGATGTGTAAATGTTTAGATCACTCCTTGGTTAAAAAATGTTTGGACACAAAATGAGTATAGAGGATAAGGAAATTAAGAGGGAAACAGATATTTATTTTACTGTAATCTTGCAAGCCCATAGACATGAAAGTCCCTTGATTTTGCCCTTTGTCTCTCATCAATTTACAGAAAAATAACCACAAACTCTCAGATGAGCAACAGGCATTGAATCAGGGTCAAAATCCCCTACCTATCTACATGATCCTCAATATCAAGGAAGACTACAGCCTTTCAGAGTTCAAAGGTGATGGCAAACCTGGGCTCGTTCGGTGTTTAAATGATCTGCATTGTCGGTTACTGCATGTGCTACAACCTCTTGTACTGCTGAACCGTAGCTTTTATAAACAGTTTCTTTTCCTCCTTAACTTCTTTTTCAATTTCTAAACTTTGTGTCTAGGCTCTGGGAGGAATGAATCTTCTAGGGGACATGAGAAATCTTGGGGAGGTGTTTAAGGACAGCCAAGGTACTTACAAACCTTAGCTCCACATGTGGGCTAACAGGCTGACCCCTTTTGGTATAAACTTCACTAATGTTCTTTGTGGAGAGGGTCATTGGAAAGTTCTGAATGAACAAGATTGGGAAAGATTACTGAGTGAGCAGCTGAAACCAGTTGAACGATACTTCCTTACCCTGAGGAGGGCCAGGCTGTGGTTGCCTTGACAATAGGGTTTGTCCTGCAGCTGCTTTTTTACCATTTCAGAGCCCTTCCTGCAGGGAAGTAGGGATAGGAATGAGATTTTAAAGCTTGTTTCATGTCTCTGCAGAATGGGTGGAGTTCACCCCTTATGAGGTCGGGTTCTTAAAATATGGTGCCTTCATTCGTGCAGAGGATTTTGGCAGTGAGTTCTTCATGGGTCGCCTTATGAAGAAGCTCCCAGAATCCCGCATTTGTTTCATGAAAGGTGATGTGCTCCATTGCAAAAATTTGAATTGCATAAAAATGTCCTTTATTTTTAAAATAATGCAAACCCTACATATTGCAATCAGCGCCCGGCATCGTGCAGGACTGAAACCAATTGTACACCATGTTGTTCTCATCTCTGACTGAATTCCTTAAACACTGGAGATGAACTAAAAAATACTTAGAGGAAATTTCAAATCACATTGTTCACTGTTGCTTTTATCTTGAACAGTGACCATCACGCCCTGAAGTTTCAGGGCTGCTTGAAAAGGTTAGGCTCATTTTGAACCAGTCAGCAGCAGAGTTCCACAAAAAACCTTGGTATTTTGAAACTGTAATCTTAAAATCAATTTTGGCTTTGAATGGCATGATCTTATAACAAAAAGCAAGGTTGTTACTGGGGTTATTATAAAATATGGCAATTTTTAGTAATTTTCTGAACTGTTACTGATAATTTTTCAAGTTTAATAGTAGTCTAAATCCTTTGCAATTTTGCTATCATGATAAATCAGTGAGTTTTATTATTCTTATTTCAGTAAAGTAGATAGCATCCAGCAATGTATGAAAAACAGCTTTGCGGCTTTTAGGGAATTCTTCTTTTAATTTTAGCTAATACTGGAAATCTCTACTACCCCCCTGTGTATATTCGTTCTCTGGGGTGCAGTTGTCTGTAGACAAGTCTATCTACTCTTAAACCCTTAACAACAGATATTTTACATGTAAATAAGCACATCACCAGCAAAGATACTGGGAAGAAATGGTTTACTTATAAAGTGAGGGGGCCTCTGGTGGTCTAGTGGTTAGGGTGCAGGACTCTCACCGCTGCGACCCGGGTTCGATTCCCGGCCCCCCGGGCAGATGGAGCTTGTCAGCCCTGTAAGGCAATCCATCTAAGAGAAGGTCACTCTAAACAAACCTACGTTCTGAGACCCTCACTGCCACTGTCCAAGCTTGCTTGGCCCCGGCAGATGAATCTCAGGATTAAAGGGTGGGCTCAGTTCAGCGCACACTGTGTCTCACCTAAAAAATCCACTGCGCAGGCTCGAAGGGTTAATGACCTTTCCCAAATCTTCGCTCGCGAAGACTGGCCATTATTTTATTATAAAGTGAAAAATCCATGAAATCAGCAACGCCAGGTAGTATTCCTTATTTGGTGTTCATCCATTGCAGTTTCTCAATAACAGTGGGGTAGTGTATTCATACCTGAGGTGTCCAGATAGCAAGCACACCCAACACATCCGACCTGGGCAGAGCTTTCTTCTCAACCTTAGCACCTGAGGCAGGTGACCCCATAGCCACAGGTGTATCTTTATAAAGGATAAGGTGGAGAGTTAAAGCAATGTTGCCATCTAGAGATACCACATGCAATGCCCTCTTGGGTTATGATTAAAATGTACTATTAGTGATAGCATGATCGTTTAAGGATAAAAGCAAGGTGTCATTTGCAGAAAGAGAAAAGACCTTTCATAAGAGCAGTGGCTAGATCTGGAAAGACTGGATGAGCTTATGGGGATACAGGACCCTCAGGTTTCCAGAAGAATGCTTGGTGTGTATGAGAGCTTGTCTGCTCTTTTCAACTCTGTCAGCCTAGTGAAAGATAGTGTCTCTCTCCACAGTTCTTACTTCAGCAAATATAAGTACCAAGAAAATTCAGTGCAAGAGATTAGGGCAACATTGCTACGTAATTATAACCAAATTCTGGGGAGATAGCAATGTTTGAAAGACATTAAAATGCAGAAACAGTGTCCCAGGACTGAGGGAGCCAGAAGAGTTATGGAGTGAAAAGACACCAAGAGAAGACAGGAGAAAACAGAGGAGTTGCCTTCTCACAGCAGGGCTGAACAGAAGCTTCTCAAGCTGCAGAGAGGGGAGGTTGTCTTGACAGAAACTAGACAGTAATTATATGCAAATGAACTCTGGTTGCCACCTCTAAGTGTATAGCCAGAGAGCCCTAATGTGATTTCTTAATTTTGCATTTTTAACTTTTCTTATGTCAGTCCTAGTCTTACAAGGACTTCCTATGAAGCAGACCCTTGGCTTCCTGTCCCACTTCATGAAAAAACAAGGTTTAAAAGGGAATTTTATATCTGTTACTAGTTCATGGAATAATAATTATTGTATTGTGCAACTCAAATTATTGCATCCTTTGCAATGTATGGCTTTTGCAAAGCTTTCACTGCTGGAGATTTTCAAGGCAAAGCGCGGCACTGCCTTCTTCCTCTCAGGGCCTGTGGCAGAGTTGTGGAGGAAGAAATACTTTCCAAGATCCAAGAGGCTTTTGGAGATTTCTGCACTGTGGAGATATTTTTATATGTTTTTTAAGTGGGAGAGAAAAAGTGGAAGAAGCACTGTGGGGATGAGAATAATGAGGAGAGGAAGAGAAGTCTCATTCACAAGACCTCGTGCAAAGAGAAATCTTACAAGGGACAGTGAAGATGTCTTTTATTAAAGACAATCCCAAATTGTGCTCTAACCATTTGACTGTTAGCAGTCCAGGAGCAGCTTCCAAACTTTAACTGAGTATCCACTTGTGTATGACATACTTTGTAGACCAGACACTTATTTTATAGGAAATGATGTGGGTTTGCTCTCTGATGACAATTGCTTATAGGATGGAAAATGTTAGTTTGTATGTGGCAATGAATTATAGTGGCTAAAGGCCTTGCACAATGTTTTAAACTATTTAGGATCCTCTTTGAGGACAGAATGCTAGTTGCTGAAAAAAACTTCATATAGATTATGGTGATAATTTGAAAACCTTGAGGCTTTCCAATACCCCTTGCAAAACTGAGAGGTTATTTTTTTTTTTTCAGGGATATTTCCCATTAAAATGTTTCTGAAGAAGTTTCCCTGTTCTCTACCATTGCACAGGTCTATGGAGCAATGTCTTTTCCTACAATCTTTTGGATGCCTTGCATTCGTCAGATCCTACAGAAAGACGCTCACTGAGGTGTACCCAACACAGGGCTGTTGATGTTGGTTAGTAACATTTCTGTTTTATCTCATCAATTCCAAGATTTCATATTGCCAACTACATCTAACTAGGTTTACACTCTGAATTCTTTCATAGCAATATTATTTCCATTAGTCTCCTTTGAACTGAATTTATGGAAATATGAAACTATTGAAGTTTATAAACAGTCTTTGCCAGGGGCCCTTCAGTGAACCTTCACGTTCTAACAAACATCTCAGTGCTGTGTTCTCTGCCTCAGCAGATGGCGCTTTTCTTATGTTGTTGTTGAAGACTTAGATATAGCAATTATGTGAAGCTCCATTCCAATTTTCTTTGATCTTGTTGTAAACCTGTGTTTTCCTTAGAGGTGTTGACTGTCCTTTTGTTCAGATGTGGTTAGTGAGTTTGGTTTACAGACTTTTCATCAGTTTCTCCAGGGAAGTGTTGCAGAATCCTGAGCTCAATAAATACCTGTGATAGAAAGGCCCTCTTTCCCAATCTGATAAGGTGCCATTTAGCACAACCCTTTTTCTATGCTCTTTTCTGGATGTCTAAGTCTCCTGACACTTTTTTTTTTTTTTGAAAAGTCAGTTTGTATCAATTTTGAAAGAAATGGGTCCAGATTCTCAGCCTACCCTGAGCTTCACGCAAGGAATCAGTTCATGGGTTCTGTCAAACAGTAGATCACTTTTTCCAGCTTTGGCAAGTTTGTTGCCATTTTGACTCTGTTTTTCATGGAATATGCTTTACTGAAGATTGATTTCCTTCTTGTTCCTACTTTACATTTATTTAATTGTATGTTGCCATGTCTTATTAGGATCTTCTTTTCTCTAGCAAGTATTAAATGCCTTCTGATATTTTAAGTATTGCAAAGAACTGTATAAAAACAACAATTTGTTCATCTTCTCTACCCTTCAGAAGATGAACCCTCTCCACCAGATGGGAGCCATGAGTTGGAGACTTACTTAGTGACCCCCGAATGTGGCATCGTGGGCATTATTCGGCGGCTGCTGACAGAGCGGGTGATTTTTTCAAAGTTCTACAACTTCCTGAAGGGGTTCCAAGTGCACAATGCATACCTCCAAAGCAAAAACTTCTGTATGTGGAAAGGTAAACACCCCTGAATATTATTTATTACCTTCTTAAATGGTTGGTGTCTTCATCAGGGAAGGAAGAGAATGAACATTTGAAAACAAATATTTCAAGATAACTATTTAAATTTCATCCAGCTAAATCAGCTTCAGGAATTCCCTTGATTCCAGGAAAGGAAATTACTGCTCATCAGAGTGAAAGAAGAGCAACAAGAGAATTGAAAGAGCCTTGTCTTTTTACCTTGAACAGATCTCTCTTTTCTGTGTCAAGTTTGAGCTTCTGTAGTGTGCCAGGATCTTGGAAAGAAAATGTAATGGGGAGTCAAGAGTAATTTTTCCTCCCTTATTAGTCAAACAACAGAGATATTACTTCAGTGAATCGCTCATTGTAAAAAATATTTCCTTTTAGATACTGTACTAGAGCATTTCCCCAACCAGCTGACAGAAACAGCAGAGTTCATGTGCCTGGCAGACACGGCAGGATACATCGATATTAGCTATCCACCACTCATGAGGTCGGAGAGGAAAGTGGATGTTGTCCTGCACTTAAACTATTCTTCTGGATCACAGACACTGGTGCGATGACCACTCTATTTTTTTTTTATACTGACTGCTGGCTTTTAGTCCTCTTAGCCCTCCTTATGTTCTGAGAATTCAGAATAATTTACGTAGAATAAACTGATGGGAGAGAAGGATTCTTGGTCTGCAGATTCCATTATGCAGATGCTTAGGTGTCTCAAGTGGTGCTGGTAAAACATGGAAAATCTCCTAAAGAGAACAGAAGTGGTATCAGTTCTTCTAAATATTTCATTTGAATTAACCCTCTAATAGCTAAATGCTATCTTCTAAATGTGTGTGCTCCTGTGATCTTGATATGGCTATCAAGACAAAACTTCACATGGAGTGCTTATCTGGTACTAGTACCACCACTGATTAACTCATTTTGGTTGTCTTGTGATATTCATCTAAAGTTACCCACATGCAGTATAATTAGAAGTAATTTGTCCAGTTGTCTTTAGAACAGTAACTGATTTTTTTGTTGTTATTCTAAATCATGGAAAAGAATTGTCCTTTGACACCATATCTACTGTTTCAAATACCAGCTAATAATCTGGTATATAATTCCTGTTACTAGATATGGATAAGATGGAAGTTCTTGAAGATTAAAATTTTCATACATGCCAACCAGACTCAGAAACAAAAATCCTATTTTCAAAAATTACTGCAAGATTAACATTTCAGTTTAGATGGTATTTGCTCCCAGATCACTCTTTGCTTACATCACTTTTCAGAACCATCCTAAGGCATCTAAGACAGTTGGAGGCTTTTAAATATTTCATACTGAGTCAAAAAAGTGTTTGTATTTCTCTGAATCTGCGTTTAAAAACCATGCTATTTCAGATTCCTGTCCATTCTACTCATTTTAGGATTTTCTCCGAGACAGGTGTGTTTCTGTGTCCTGAGCTTCTAGGCCACCCTTCCCACAGCCTTGAACATCTTACCTATGTTGTAGGTTAAGGCTGTTGAGGAGGGTGAGGTAGAACAACCATCAGGAGTGCAAGTTGGAGGCTGAGCCTTGACCTGTTGTTCTGTTAATAACTGGTACTTAATATCTCACGTAAGAGACAAGGACAGAAGAAATATTGACAGCAAACCCTGCTCCCATATCTTTTTGAAGATCTTTTGATGGATGCATTGTGCACTAAGAAAAGTGGTGGGGTGTGGCAGAATTTCTGACCTTTTCTTTTTTTTTTCTGAATTCAGCCTTTGGAAGAGGCCTCCAAATACTTCCAAAAACAGGGAATCCCATTTCCCAAAATCCATATGAGTGAAGAAGAAAAGAAAAATCTAAAGGAGTGCTACATCTTTGAAGACACAGAGACCCCAGAGGCACCGACAGTGGTGTTTTTCCCACTGGTGAATGACTCCTTCAGAAAATACAAAGAGCCAGGTAAGCAATGGGACAGAGGTGGTCTTCCCACCACCTGCCTGCCCTTTGGCTGTGTTGGGATGGGACACATGGTCTAGTGTGGTCTCCTCCCTCCCCTGCTGTCCTTCCCATGGGAGAGAAATGCAATTGTCAAGGCAGCGAAGAGTAACTTGTGCTCCACCTGGAAAGTGGGAGATGGGCCCAAATCTCTACCCCACTGACAACCTTTCTTTATTTGTTAGGTGTGGAGCGCAGCCCTGCTGAGATGGCGCAGGGCAACGTCGATGTTTCTACCATTTTTTCCCCATACTGCTTAAACAGCTTTACCTACACAGGGGAGGACTTTGACAAGCTGATAGAACTGACCAGCTACAATATTCGGAACAACCAACACCTGATCCTTCAGGCTTTGAATTCCGCCATAGAGCAGAAACGACAGCGCAAAAAATAAACACTCTCCCGAGTTCCACAAAAATATCTGCATGATTTTTTTCTTCTTGCAAAAGAATCAAGACCTGTCTGTGAATGAGCACAATAAACTTTGGAAACTTACAGACCTGTGGTTTCTCTCTACCACATGGCAATCCTAGATAAACCAATCAAACAAAATAATTATTAGGCTTGTGCTTTATTTATCTTGGATTTCACTGCTGGTGAACTTTTTTCCCATGCATATATGTGTATATGCAGTAAATTAAAGATTAGGAAATATAGGGTTTATCGGCAAGTTTTTTAAATGCATGAATCTGGGACAGCAGTACAAATTCTTTCCAAATTCGCTACACTGCCAGAAGTTATGCGCAAAGTGAAGACAAATTAGCTACAGATATTTAATTTATTACAAATCTAGCGCAACAGAAAAATACATAATACATTTGGACAATTTCAAAGAACATGAAAACTATATTTTCCATAGTGTCAGTAAGAAATTTTGTTAGAAATAATGTGCCAAGCTAAACATGAAAGATAATGTGAGATTTCAGATTTTCTATACTTCTCAATGTAGAAGCTTTATTACATCAGCAGTATTTAGTTTTTGAAAATCTCTTGGAATTACTGTTTCAAACTGTACTGTGAGTCAGGATCAGCTCTTCTAGTGCAGGCGTAAGTGCCTAATCCAGGGTTCTGCTTTTCACTGAATAGTCGTGGTATTTAGAGGATTCAGCCCAGTATCCACATCCTATTAATTTCAAGAGTTTTTGTAGTATTTCTTGTTATTATGGGATGGATGCTGTGAGAATTAAAACATCAAAAAATGAGAGACAGATTTTGTGGTCAGAAGGCAAGTTAAATGCTTTACACTGATATCCAAGGGTAATTCATGGGTAATGACATTGTCAATCCCCGACTGTCTACAAGCAACACAGGATCTATGCAACTACTATAAATAGCACAAGGTAATTTGTTGAAACTGCTTATTTTTGAAGTGAAAACCAAAATAATTATTTGCTTTATGAAGGATTTTAGTAACAAAAATGCTATGTAAACCTGTTTCATTACAACAGATACTAACCTAATAAAAAAAAGGATTTAATGCTGCAGTCAGCCCTTAATTACTTAAAATTTAAATGAAATGCAGCAACTTGTCTGTGCTGAAGTAACATGTAATGGCAAACACAGAGCTATGAATATCTTGTATCTTAACCAAAATAGAAAGTAAATTTTTTATTCAAAAAGGCTGAAAATTTCTCTTCCCTCTTGCTGTCCTAATCTGTCTCTCTTCCTTCAAGCATTCCTTTATGCCATGTCTTCCTCTAGCCTTTGTTGACTTTAGTCTCACCTCTGATGACCTCAGACCCTTGGGTGTGCTGTGTCCTTACCCCAGCTGATTTTCCACGCCCTCACACCTCTGTCCAATTTGCAGTCCTGGTTCAAACCTCTAGTGTGCTGAAATGGCTGTTTACTTGCTGGTGCTCATCAAGGGCTCCCCTCTTTGTGATCCCTGTTGCTGAGTCATCTGGTCCCTCTGGGCATTGCCTCTCCTCTGTCCCAGCTCTAACTCCCTCCCAGGCTTCCGTGAGTATCATTATGACAAACCCATTTGGTGTGACACATGTGTTTGTTACTTCTCTCAGCAGCCCATCTTGGAGCTGAGGTTTCGGGCATCCTAAAGGTCTGCAAATGAAGTTCCTGCCCTGAACATCCAAGTCCTTTGATGACATCAAATTTCAAGAAGCCTGCCTCTCTCTTCCCATCTCTGCATTTAACTATACCCTTTTGCTTCCCTTGATGTCTTCTGTTAAACCAGCAACAGCTAGTTTAAAAGAGGGAGGCCCCATTTATTCCCAGTGTGCCACTGCTGCACCTGCCAGTGCCAGCAGTTTGACTAGGCCCACATGATAGCTCCTAGTGATGCTCTCAGTGTGGGAAAAGCTCTTAGACCATAACTGGATCTTGTCTATTCTCCCCTTGCAATCCTGAAACATCCATGCCTTTCTTCTTTCAGATAAACCCACAGTCACCTGAGTTACAAGCAAAGCCTTTGCTTGTTACCCTGAAAATACCTTCATGTCCTGCATTGCTACAGACCCTTAAAAAGGTCTGGCTCAAGCCTGCACCCAGACAACCTTTTCCTGGGGCACTGGGTGCCTTCGCCCAGAGATATGTAGCAACCCCTTGAGCAGAGGTGAAAGACACCAGCCCCGTCATTGTCATCTTCAGTTGTTTTCTTCTTCTCTGAGATACTGTAGAAGTGTCTCCAGGTGATTGCTCCTTAGCAGTGGCCTGTTCTCCTGACTACCATCTGTCAGCACTCCTGGTCCATGTTTAGTAGATGTGCTTTGTTTATGACTTAAAGAGTTGGTTAATTTGGTGGGTTCAGCTTGCTTTTTAACATTGCATTTATTAACTAATTGCACAGAACACTTACAGAAATCCGTTCTTTCAGGCCAGCATGGCCAGTGTGGCTTTGTCTGCCGGCATTTTTTGTTCTGGTTCAGCTGCTAATGGGGTATGTTTCCTGTGCTCGGTCTCTGGGCTGTACTGAGGCATTGAAAGAATGTAGGTAACAGCTGTAAATGTGGGCATTTAAAAGCCCTTTTGGGTTTTGCAGGTTGGGAGTGTCCCCTTTTACAGGAAAAAGGAGTGTCTTCATGGAATTATCCCTTCAAGAGAGGAAATACAATAGAGGGGAGAGAAGCAATGCAAAAATCTAAGCCCACACTGTATCATGGTGTCAGCATCAGCAGGAGTTAGCATTTTTTTTCTTAAATGTTTTAGAAGATGTGGTAATAGGAACTACAAACTAACACGCTGACCTCCTTACTTGTAATTAATATGTTTTGCATCTTTTCTGTGTCTGGCTTTTCCTTCTTACCTATTCATTATCTACAAGTAAGTGAAGGGATTAGCATGCAATTGCACATTTGCCCCAGCCCTTCCAATTGTCACTAAGGTGCATGAAGAACTGGGCAGCTCGGTGGGGTGACTCAGACCATAGGAACCTAAGGAGAGCAGCAATGGGATTCTTTAACCCCTCACAAGGCATGTGAGAATTTGAAGAGTCTTATTGGGTGAGTGCCACTTAGGAAGCAGAAGCATTTTACACTGTTCTGTAACACAAAAAGTGATCAAACGAGAGATTACTGCAAACATTCTAAGTGAAGTGAGCTATTCATTTGTGACTACAGGTTGCCCCACATGAGTGATGGGAAATGTGTTTGCCACAGCAGATAAAGGAGAACATGGGTGGTAGAGGACTCCCTTCTGAGAAACCCTGTGCCAAAACCTGTTTACATGTATAGCTCTGCTATGTGTGTACAATATCTCACTGTCTTCTAGAATGGTAATGCTGCAGAGGAGGCCATCAGGGCCTCATTTCCTCATGGAGGAATACCATACCTCATGCATACCATACCTGGCCATGGTATGCTGGTCAGCAGTTAGCAATGGGTGAGAGCTCTGTGTCCTTCATGCCATTCAAATTTTGTACCTTTGAGTTCCTCCTGAAAGTCTGTCCCTTGCAGGGTTCCAGTTGAAGCCCAGCACATCTTCAGTGTTCATAAAGCACTTCTCTCACCCCTCTATCAGATGATATCAAAACTCTAGGATGTCCTGTCATGTCTTCAGTTGCTTCCTCCCGGGCCCCTGAGGTCTCCTTTATATTCACTTCAACCCACTATTGCTTATCCAGATGTCAGAGCCTGATTCCAGCTGCCCCAATTCTTGTAGTATTCATGCTTATTCCAAATATGACCAAACCTTCATCATTTAAACTTGAAGCTTACAGAGGTACAATTACAGTATGTAGGAGACATGTGAGACAAAGGGGAAAGATTAAGAAAACAGAGGGTATAAAAAGCAAGGAGGGAGAAAGGAGAGAAGGGAAACAAACTATAATACTCAAGAAAAAGTGAAAAATTGAATTACAGCTATGTAGTATTGAGATGGACAAAGGAAGGAAATATATATTTTGGAAATCTAAGAAGTCAGTGGTAAAGAAAAGGTGTCAAGGAATGGAAAGAAGAAACAAAAGAGGAAATCAGGAACAAAAGGTGGTGAAGACAAACATTTAAAATGGAGATACTCTAGTTTCTTCAAAGCAGTCTTGGTAGACTGGTCCTTTAAAAAGAATAGCAACTAAAAATCTCTAATCCAGAAAATGTCATAGCATTAAATCTCACTACTGGGGTTCTGATCATTTGGTTTTACAGACACCTGATATGCACACTGTGAGCACTTCCTAGCTCCCAGCTCTCTCTTCTTTTTTTCTGCCTTTAAACACTGGGAAAAGATGGTGCCTTGCCCTCTAGCAGACTGACTTTTCCTGCCAACTGCTGCTTATTGCACCCTCCCTCAGCTAATAATCTGTAAATTAGATTGCTCCCCTCCTATTTCCTTTCTTCTGCTGAGGTAATGGAGTATCCTCAGAGGCTGATAACTATCAGGTAAGGAGCTGCAAGTTTCTACATAAGTTAATATGCGCTTCTAAATCTTGTGCAATTGACAGTTGTTTCTTTAATTTTGCAATTTCTGCTATTCAACTGGATGTCACCCAGTCTTAAAAGAAAATCATACTCCAAATTCCTCCTTAAGCTGCATTTCTTTTGGCTTAGTATCTACTAACCCAAATATGTCGTAATTTGGTTTTGAGATTTAACAGATGATATCCTAGAATTTGTTAAAGGTTAAATCTTTTGTTCCCACATACAGATAAGTATTCAGAAAATCCTTCATATTCCTGGTCACTCTTAATCTCTAGTCCATGATCTCTGCAGGTGCAGGAACTGATGGTCTGTAACCCACAGTGGGAGGAAGCATTATACTGGTCATATTGCTGGTTTCCATCTCATGAGGATATGATAAACTTGCATGTAAGCCTGCAGAAATGTTGAGAGTCAACAGTGATTCAAAAAACTTTGGGAACTGCTCTTCTAGTTTACTGCAGTCCTGGGAAACTTTCTCCAAGTATAGAAAAACATCCCACAGTGAGAGAACTCCAGGTGCAGAGGACTTTCTCACTGTACAGGTAACCATTGAGGACTGTAGATATGCACCATGCATAAAAACTGAGAGAGATAAAATGGAGCATAAATTTACACTTCAATTAGGCAGCTCTAAGACTGGTATGGTAAGTTCTGGGCTTTATTCAGTGCATCAGTAACTGTAGCATGAAAGAAACATAAAGTCTATTTAACTGTGAGTGCAGTGATGTACAAAGTCATTAATGGTGTTACTATCTCTACTGGGAAAGTAATAACTCTCAGTATCGAAGCTGTGTTCTAGTTATATGCTACATGTATACAAATGCTGATGCATTTGTATAATGGATATAAAGTGCCATGCTTTTCTCAGTATGGTCACCGTGTCTTAACTAGGATATATTCTAGCACTTTTAAACTTACTTTAAAATAATTTTCCAGAAGATTCTGTCTTACTTGTTATATGGCTAAGATAACACACAGCAGTAGTGCCCCTGTCTCCCGTGAATTTTCTCTCCTGCTTCACATCTCCTTCCTTCACTAACTGCTAAACTGATGGCCTAAGACACCACTCCTCCTGCAGAAAGAGTATGTAGCTGAGCCAGAATGTCCATCTGACTCTGCTCTCCAGTGCTGTTTTTTGTTTAGAAATATCTATATGTCAGAGAATAGTGAGATGGTCACAGCCAGTCTTGGTTGTATTTCCACCTTGTCAGAATAACCTCAGGCTCATTTTGCCTGGCCTGTTTGAAAGCTAGGCAAGCATATACTGTTGCAAGGCATTTAGGGGGACCTGGCTATCAGCAGTTTCAAACTAGTCCAAGACTATGACAAAAGAAATCACACAGCTACATCTGAACATGTTGAAAAACATGTTTGTCATGGAGCTACCATTTCTCCACAGCTTGTCTCTGCAGTCAGATGTAATACAGGTACCTCTGCCAAGTTAGTGATGCTTCTACAAACTGCATTGTAGTGCGAGTAAGAAAACTAAGCAGTAGAGGATGTACAAGGTTGTACTGGTTTTGGCACATTCTGTGTGATAAGCAAGATAAAACTGTGATAAGTACTACACTAAAGGAGTAGTGTGTGGTTTGCTGCCAGGGCAACTACACTTAAATCTTTGAAACAGGTGGGTTATTTTGCTTAATCTATCCTTAAATTACTGAAGTATGAAATGTGAATAAATAAAATCATTCCACTTGAAGACTCTGCTTTTCATTCTACAAGTTGAAACCATCTAGCTTTGTACATTCAGATTTTAAATGAGATAACACTCATTCAGTTGTTCATGAGAGCCTTGGAGTTTTCTTTCTTTATGGCATTCCCTGTGGAGTCACACAGAGTAGTGACTTCAGCACTTGATTTAGCTGAAGGTCGCAAGATCATTCTAGATAGCTAAGCATGCGTATTATGAGGAATTCACTCTGCAGATATGGAAACCTCTACACAAAATCCATCTTTCTTCTCCACAGGTTTTCTTGAGGACAAGGAATCTCAACTTTTGTAAGGTTCATCAGCTTTAGAGGGGTTTCTGTTACATCACTTATGCTAATGATTCTCTGAACTAATCAGCCTGGGCAAAGTTGACCTGCTCTAATAACAAGTATCATGGTATTTTTAGTGTCCCATGACAGGTCTTCCAAGGTCAACCAGGTCTTCTTTTCTGATCAGGTAAAAAAAAAAAAAAAAGGATGACTGTTGTTCTTTAAATTAAGCTGCAAAAGGAGTTCTCCAGGATGCAGCACAGTGTGTCCGTGACCTGAGGCCAAAAGATGCTCTTGAACTTCCAGTGTGGGCAGAGCTACTTTTCATGCTGCAAATGCAGATGCTATGACACAGCCTACAGTTACTGGAGCTGCTAGTTTGTTATTTATTTGTTTTTCTGTCTTTGAAGATGATAATTTCCACTGGGTATGCCTGGAGATGTTCATGTGCTCTTTTGTTCGTTCATGCTCTTTAGCTGAACAAAATCTCTGTAAAAATAAAACTAATAGAACTTAACCACTGGATACTATATTCCATTCATCTTGACAGAGATTTTCCGCAGTTGTCATGTGAAGTTCAATTGCCTTTCTCTGGAAAATTTATAAAAGCATAACTTCTACCAGCTTTTCACAGCTATTACAGATTTCCTTGCTTTTTTTGGTTGTATTTAAGGTACTGCCAGATGAAGCAGTAATCCTGGGTCATGCTTGCATGACTTTAGGACCTTTGTTAACACCTGCAAATGTCCACTTCCTTCTCCCCCACTGTCCTATCACACACAATCTGATACTGCTACTCCAGTGGCACAGGGCAATGCCTCTTTCCAGGCAGCAGGATCTCTTTTCAGGTCCCCCCACCTATGGGGAGGTTTGACTAAAGTGCACAGGCATGTGCCTGCACACAGGTAAGTCAGTGGTAGCTATTTACACTCAGAGGCCTTTTTCAGGGTTCAATGTCCCCCCTACAGGAGCTGTCTCTGCTCAGGACAGTCCCTATGCCACAGTGGGGAAAAAATGGCTTTGAAGGAGCAGGTCTCAGAGGTGGTGCTCTCTGTGCTTCTCCTCTGCTTGGCAGGACAGCCCATGACTCTGCTAACCACAGCAAAAGGATGGCAGCAGTGCAGGACCCATGGGGCAGGCACAGGTTGGGAGAGGTTCCCAGCCACAGGAAGATACCACGTTCCTTTTGGCTGTTGTGCTTGTGCTGCAAGGTCCTTCCCTGAAGCAGTCTATCCTTGGCACTCCACTGTCTTCGGCAGTGGGAGGGGAGTCCTTTACTTACAGAGATGAGATGGGTGGGGCCTCAGGTCATTTTATAAAATAACTTGTCATTGACTCCCACAGGAGTACATCCTGCAAACATGTCTTGGGAAGTGCTGCCTGTGGAGGTGCCAGGAGTAGATCCTGAAAACCTGTCTCTAGAACCGCTGCCCATGGAGTTGCCAGGAGTATATCCTGAAAAGACATCTCTAGAACCGCTGCCCATGGAGTTGCCAGGAGTATATCCTGAAAAGACATCTCTAGAACCGCTGCCCATGGAGTTGCCAGGAGTATATCCTGAAAAGACATCTCTAGAACCGCTGCCCATGGAGTTGCCAGGAGTATATCCTGAAAAGACGTCTCTAGAACCACTGCCCATGGAGATGCCAGGAGTATATCCTGAAAAGACATCCCTAGAACCACTGCCTACGGAGATGCCAGGAGTATATCCTGAAAAGACATCCCTAGAACCGCTGCCTACGGAGATGCCAGGAGTATATCCTGAAAACATGTCTAAAGAATTCCTATCTGTAGAGGTGACAGAAGTAAATCCTGAAAACTTGTCTAAAGAATTCCTACCTGTAGAGGTGCCAGAAGTAAATGCTGAAAATGTGTCCCAAGAATTGCTGCCCATTGAGGTGCCAGAAACACTCTATTACATGAATCCAGGGAAGACCATGATGTCATCAAAGGCAAAAGGACTAGAGGTAAGAAAATGGCTTCAAAAATTTGCTTCAGGTCCTCTGCATTTGACAGAAAACAAAATCCTGCTTTGTGAGCATGTTTGTATTCAAGCTAGTGTACAAACTTGCTGTCTGATGGGACTAGGCAGCAATGTCTCTGCCTTGAGGAATTTAAGGTGAAATATTCCCTGAAAGGCTCTCAGCGGCAAAAGTCCTCCTGAATCCACAGGAGCCAAAGAACTCATCTTCATAGAAAAAATGAGAGAAGTCAAGGTCTTAAGGGGACATTAAAAGATGAGAAAGTGGAAAAAATGAACAGGGAAGGAAACATTCTTTAGGGGCTGAATTATCAGCCTGAACCCAGACTTAAAACGCCTTTTTTCTTTTGTAATTGAATGCTACTTTTATTAAAAACTTCATATTTCTGTATCAATAACAAAATTTTTACATGTATAATAATGTCTCCAACCCATACTTTTTGTTATTAAAAATGGGATAAGGACAGGATAGAGACCAGGAATAGAGAACTGAATTTTATTTACACATTCCCTTTTTAGTTCTGACTTTTTCATTTGCTTTGCATTCTCTTCATCATTTCAAGATCTGCCTTTAGTTTAAACTAGTAGTACATTATGCATTGTTCTGTGTGCTCCCTGACTGAATGGAGGCACATCACTTCAGGAAGTACTCTGGAAACAAAATATTTTCAAAATTTTTTTGTAGGAACTGTCCTTTAATAGTGTTCTACAAAGTGTTTCAAAAGGAGGCACCCTACATTGTAGAATTATTTTGGAACTTTCATTTCCTGAAAAAAATGGAAACATTAAATTTAAAATTTTGCAACTGCAACAAGCTTCACACTCTGTGTTTGAACTCAGAGAATATGTTCTGGGATATTTCAAACTGGGGTTTAACACAGCTAAGAGCAGGAGCAGATTGCCAAAAGATCATATTCAAAACAAAAAGCAAACCTTTATTCACAGAATAATTACAGAGACACATTTTGGTTATCTCACAGCTGTGATGGCTCTTCCTTCATTGACTTGTTGAAAGGGTACCCCGATATAGATTTTGTGCCAGTGTGTGCCAAACCATGTGGTGGTTTGTTCATTAATCTGAGAGCAGTAACTCAACTGGGTGTAACCAACAGCTGTTCTAATCGAGGTTTCAGCATAAATTATTGCAAGTAGAAATTAATTATCTACCCTGATAATGCTTCTGCTGTTGTTTTAACGCTATTGTTTATCATTTCTTTCTTTCTTCAGGATGAAGACTCAGACTTCGATTCTTTGAGAGATGGTGAACCTCAAGAAAAGAAAGACGAAACTTCTGTGCCAGACAAAGGTGATTTCAAGGTATTATAAAAAAGAGAATTTAGAACCAAATGGCGAAAAGGCTCAGGTAGATAAATAATGATGACAATAGTTTGTGTGTTACAAGCGAAACAACCTTAAGTCTATAGTTGGATCATTTTATTCTACTTACATTTATGATTTTCATAGAATCATGGAATGGCTTGGATTGGATGGGACCTTTAAAGGTCATGTAGTTCCAAACCCCTGCAATGAGCAGGGACACCTTCAACCAGACCAGGTGGCTCAGTTTTCATAATTACTTGTTATATTTCTCTGTTACAATTTATTTGGAGCAGGGAGAATATCTACTATTTAATCCCTCACTTACTTGTAAAAGAAATCCATTGATAAGCTTTCTGTTCCACGATACGTTTTGTAATTGAAAGAGGAAAAAGTAACTGTGATGCATGTTCTGCTGTAAAGGCTTCAGCACTTCCTTGCTCCATCAGGAAAAAACTAACAAGTGATTCTGTAAAAGGAATGATGCTTGAATGTGGTAGGGCTATTTCTTGTGCTCGAGTATCAGTCATAGATTTATTTTTGTTAGACATTACTGATTTTGATTGGGGTTTTCATTCTGCTACTTTGTTTTTTGTGCAGTAAATATAAGCTTTGTTTCCTTTATGTCAAGATCAGAGAAGTTTAAGTGTGATTTGTATTACAATGTTGTCCCACAAAATATCTGCTTCCGAAGCAGATAATTCTGTGGCAATTTGAACTATAATTCATGCAGACAGGTTCTGCTGAGCCAAAATCAAGATGAAAAGGAGCTTTATCTGAAAACTTAAGTAATAGTGTGAACAGGCAGATGTGAGCTTTGTGATAAGTTACTTACCAGGTAGTCCTGGTAGAATTCATGCACCAAGAAATTTAAACAAATTCATATTCACAGTATTTTTGTTTTTTTCACGTGCACGTTTCAAAGTTTAGCTTTTGTGTTTGCCCAATATTAGGATTATTATTAAAAAAATAAAAATCACTGTCACTAAAAGATTATACTGTATTTTCACAGGATATACTCTATTAGTCTGGGGTCTTTGTGGCATTTCATCTTGCAAATATTTAGCTTACAATGTCTGGTATCTTCAGCTTGGTAGGATACTGAAATTCTGGACCACGTATAGGATGAAGAATTTTGTAGACAGTAAAAACTGAAAAAAATTATTGATCAGTTTTTGGTTTAATGTCTGCTCCTTACAAGGGGTAAGGAACCTAAAATCATGATGAGAGAGAAAAAAGTTTTGAACTCCTGGGTTATAATTATTTATCATAATTATACTTATGACAAGTAACTTCTTGTCTCCATTTCTTAATCCCACACAGCAATGTGTTTGTTTTTCCATTATGTGCTCAGGATATAGATTTAGATCAAAGACATTTAAGGATCATGAAATTTGGAGGGGGCAGGGGTGACAGTAGTGGACCAAAAGAGTCTTCTGATGAGTGTGGGACCATAACATTCTTCTGGACCACTATATTGCCCCTGTCTCACACCGACAGATTAGTTTTTACAGTTCAAAATCCCAAAAATTCATGACAATGCATTGGTGAGGGACTGAATTGTTGTTCTTGCATCTGGTTACAGAGACCTTGTGTTTTCATCCTTGAGCAGAATATGGGGATCTATCCTATGCACTTGCATGATCATTACTTGATTACTGCAATGTATCATATGTTCATGTGAAGAACACATACACACTTTTCTGCTCTGTTTTTCTCAAATGCAAATTTTTCATCACTGAAACTTCTAGAAGACTTAAATATGAAGGTCTCTGCCTGCTAAAAGGGATTGCCTGTTAGAAATGTATGACAACATATTCCAGCAACTCCATGTGCCTTTCTGCCAACATGCTGATTTTTATCAGCATTAAGAAATCTGTATTATTTGGGCCTTGGCTGGTACTTTGCCCCATGATAAAAGCAGCAGGCAAGGCCAGCTCTGGTGTATCCAAAATCAGTGTTTATATTAAAATATATAAGGATTGCAAGAGGTCTCATATAATAATGCATGTGAGGGAAGGTAAGGGGAACAATTGGATACATGGTTCTGAGTTCAGCATAAGCCATGTTTTAACAAGGGTAAGATGCACTGCATCTCAGGTCAAGTCATACCTCATGTCCCTGCCAGGCAAGGGCTCCTTGTTTTTGCAGGGTTTGTGCAGCTGGGAGAACAGCAGCCCATTAATAGAAGAGGGGCAGGTTAAGCTCTCACCTTTGTACAAAGCAGGAGTTCTGGCTTCTGCTGGGTTTTGGAAGCTGGAAGTAGTTCTTGAGATCATGAGAAGAGTGAGGAGCTGCCATGTTGCATAGCAAGTTTAGGAGCAAGTTTTGACATTTGCTTCTACTACAGGTCAGACTCTGTAATGTGAACCAGGGGCTGAGGCAGGCAGGAGGGCTGGGTCCCTGCTGGTGCCAGGCATGGGCTCCTTGGCTCCCACAAGGACAAGAGCCTCCGGTCAGGAGCAGTTCCAGCTCCAAGCTCAGCAGCAACTGGGAAGACAAGAGTCAACATCTCCTGAGCTACCCCCAGGCCCATGGTGCTTGCAGGAACATGACACCAGCAGCAGCTCTGCTCAGCTGCAGAAGTTGTTCTGAGCCCAAGTGCCTCTCTGCCACCCTGACTGGTGGTATGGAGATGCCTAAAATACAGACTACTGAAATTACATGTTCCAGCACACCTCCCACTTAAAAAATGAACCTCATAAAGTCAAATGAGGCCACTTGCATCAGCTCATAAGTTTGAAATATGGTTTAACATAAAAAATGAAGAACATCTATACACCCTTGAGAATCAGTAGGGTGATTCTCTGAAATAGACATTTTCAGAGTAAGACTCATGTCCTGTGGTAATGTTTACCCTAGAATGAGAATCCAGAAATGCTCAACAGGTGTCAGATGTAAAGACTTATTTTAAAGCTATCTGGAATAAGGTGTAAAGAATCTCAATCCTCAGATGGTTAATGCTCAGTCTAATTTCTTTCTCTTGGGTTTGTTCTGCTTGGGAAGGGCAAACCCTAAAAAAAGGGCCCTGTTTTTTTTTAAGATGGACTATCATA
>NW_016690181.1:1519827-1537402 GCF_001604755.1 Lepidothrix coronata
TTTGGTTAAGCCATTGGTTTGTTTTTTTTTTTTTTTTGGTGAAATTTCAATAAGTCTTTTTGTGAAACCTGCATCTCTGAGAATTTATTTCCCTGTGGCAGATGGGGAACTCTGGCTAACATATTAGAAAGTCATTACATGGGAACCAGGAGGAAGGTGATCAGATGGCAGAAACCACGTAAAACTCATTAAAAAACCCCACCTTTTCTCCTATCTAAGAATCTCAAACTGCTTTGCAAATATTGAATTAATTGATTCTCACTCAAGCAATGCCACTTGTCAGAGGAAGCATATCTGGAGCTGATCCAGGAGCTGGCAGCACCTTGCGCAATCCCTAGAGATAAATGCCTGCAAGAATTTCCCCTCTGCTTATTCAGACCCTAAGGAACAATGAGTTTCTCTCTTCTAGGACATATGCTGAGGTGCCCAAGCTCATTCCTAACATGTGAGTGTGGTGATCCACCTTTGCTAATTACCCAGCTGAGAAGAAGGGTTAATAACCGGGTGTAGAACTGTATTATTTTGGCTATACTGTATCTGAAATGTGAACCAGTGTCCTTGTATGGGGTAGCTCTGAGGACATACCCTTTCATCAGTAGTTTGCAAATTTTGCAGCTTCTGTTAGGCTTTTCCTCCTTTGAGAACACTTGAAATAAAAAGTGGATGGATTTCTTAGTTTGAATCATAAAGAAGCACTGAAAAAGAAAAAAAAAACCCAAAGAATTCTTGAGGCACATATAAGATGGGTGGAAGCAGGAAAGCTTTTCAAGAGCTCAGCAAAGAAATTTTAGCATAACATGACGTGTTAGAGAGAAGAGAGGATTTTAATTACACACTGAAAAAGTAATTTTCTGTCATGAAGGAGACATAATTGTCTTTTCATCTGAAAATAAGGCCCTTTTGCTCTGTTCTCTTGAAAAAAAATGGCCACATTACTTACATTATTTTAAGTGAGGTTCTTCCATCTTTATCTGCCTTAACATCTATTTTGTCTGCTTGTTTATAGTCATTATAGGAAGTCTCTGAAGCACTGTAGAAATAGAAGGATGCTCCTAAAGGAGAGGAAATCAGTTGTTAAAAATAGCAGTTGTCAAAAAGAATGATTTGGAGGACTGTTGTAATCACTTATGCAGGTGGAAATGTTTCTAGGAGTGTGAGGAAATGACCGTGTGTCACAGCCACGGGAAATGCTGATTTATTTATTGCCTTGGTCAGAAAAGCCTTTTGCAGATAAGTCTGAGCTAGAGACAGGTTTATGTAATGAGCCAGCAGGAAATGGCCTTCCTTAGAAGAAGGAAATCACATTTATCTTCCAATAATAAACAGGAAGAGATCTCTGAAATCGCAAAATTTGGAGAGACTTGTTTTATAGAAGATTAAGGTTGAGACATTCAAAGGGAACAAAGGAACTTAAGCACTTTCAATCTTCAAGGTTTTTTGGAGGAAGGTAGTGTTCTTTATTTTTACCGAAAGGCAACCCGTACCTAACTCTTTGCCCTCTAAATCCTCTGGAAACAATTTTCAGCCATTGGTTTATCTCACAGTTATGATTTACAAAAGCTCAGATTATTGTTACTCATTTTCTCCTACAACTGTAAATGGAAAAACGAAGAAATCTATGTTTTTGAAGCAGAAGGCAAAAGCACCAGTTAAAGACTGGTACTTCAGGTTTATCCCATGGGAGTCCAGGACAACAGATATTTTCCACAGGACTTTTTTCAATGCGATGGCACCTCATGGGTGGTTACTAAGAGGATTGACTGTAACTTCGAGTAAGACTGCCAACTATTTTGACAACTCCACCATGGTTCTCACCAGTGCATTCACTCTGTTCAGTGTAGCTATGTTGTGGAGCTAAACTCAGCAGTTTCAGAGCAAGAGGTTTTGCAAGCATTTCACAGGCTGTATGAGTTTTCAGGGATTTATCCCTTTCTTTTCTGCTCTGATGAGCAATACACACTCAAAAAAACAAAGCAAAAAGACAGTGAAATATAAAAAATGTTGATTTCTTTAACAGCAGAAGCTTATGTTGCAGATTTTCTCCTGCAGAATAGTGAGATGCTAAACCCAAATTTTACCAATTGTATTATCGTAGCATCCAGTTAGTTTGCACTTTTGAAACTTTTTTCCTACCAAAGGCTTATTCAGACTCCATTTTTTACTGTTCTTCTACAGATAGAATCCTCTCCCTGCTACCTGTTGACCGTAAGGATCATCCGGATGAGAAATCTCCAGCGAGTGGATGCCTGTAAGTATCTCCATTCTTAGTGGTGTCTTGGGATACAGGCAACATAATATTTTTTATAATTGTATAGCAACCTTTTCTTTTTGTTTCTGAAATAAACTACTGTTTATGTAAACAAATTGTTACAAACCAGTCAGTCTGTGCTGCTTGCTTCTGTCTTTTTGAGTGTTACGTCTGTGCTTTCTGACTGGTTTCAAGATTTGAATGTGTTTCTGAGGATAAGTACTTTCTCTCAAAGAAAGGAGAGTTTCTGCTACAGGTAGATGAAAAAGACCACATTGTGTGTTTTCAAAAACAAGAGGTGATTCTGGTAATGCTTTGTAGAACCTTAGGAAATGTGTCTGGAAGGAGAAAATCTTTTCATCCCCCTCAATCTTGGTTCTGACAAAGATGAAATGAACAGAAAGAAGCTTTCTACAATCATTACCACCAGGCTAAGCCATTATTAATTACCCTGAAATGACAGTCAAACAAACTGTGCTGACTGAGAGCTGGATGCTTTGTTCCTTCTAACACTAATACAGCAGCCTCGCAGTTGAGCGAGACTGTGAGTCACATGGCAGGAAAGTGGTGGGAAGCGAGTAAGCAGGAAAGGAAAACACCACTGAAGAACATGGACTATCCTGTTGCGCAGAGAGGGGTTTTACACAAAATAGTCAAATTAACTGTTTGTTTTGTTTGAGTGAATACAGCTATGTGACCACCTAGATGAAAGGATGCTGAAATTATCTCTTGATCCTTTTGTTTCTCCTGTTTCACTGTAAGCAGCAATAATTGGTTCCATAGTCTCTTGCACAGGAAAAATCAAGGAAGATTTTCTGAAAGATAAAGGTCCGGATTTACTATGCAGTACCATTCCCATCTTACCCTGTGATTATCACATGTTTTTCTGAAAGATGCATCAGAGGACTTCCCCATGTCACAGCTTAGAGTAAGAGAGATATCAACTGTATCTGAGGTAATATCATTGGGTCACAGTCTCTGCACCTCCCTCCTTGTCCATGGCGGTGGGACATGTGTGATGAAGTGACAACACAGAAAGGTCTCTTCAAAGTCTTATCTTCTGCGTGTCAGGCAACAAGACAAATAATGAGGTTGTAGAAAGAGATTGAGCAAGCAGAACTGAGGCAATATTGCATTAAAAACACAGCTGACTAGTTTGGCTGCATCTACTCATATAATTAAGGATTGCTTGATATGCTCTGTATCTCCAAGTACAATTAAGATGCAGCAATGATGAATCACGCCAGTAGAACAGAGTGCTTTGCCAGCCAAGCAGGCAACAGTCATTGATCTCCAAGGATAAATCTAAAGTCATAGTAGTTATACAAAATTACTTTTAATGCATTTTAAAATTAGTAGCATTACTTCTAGGTTCTCCAAATACATTCCAATACCTATTTTTGCAGTTTCAAATTTCTTCAAAGCATTATTATCTGCATGGAATTTCACAGACTGAAAAAAATAAATAAAAACACTTGAGGAAATGGAGTAACAAAAGGAGCTCTAGAAAGGGACCAAATACAATGACAGATCTGAAACAACTTTTACATCCAGAGGGACTAAGTAGGCTACAGTCCTAAAGACTAGAAGCAAAATTATTGAGGAGGTCATGGGAGCTGTTTCTTCAAAAAGAAATAGGGAAAGAAGGTGAATAAGGAGCAATTTTTCCCTGTTTTTCACAATATGAGAATAAATGTGAGCGCTCATGAAAGTATCAAACAGCAAGTTTAAAATAAATAATATACAAGGAAACTATGGAACCTACCTCCACAGGAATGTGTGGATGTTAAAATATGTATGTTCAACAAGAAATTATTCATGGAACATAAGTCTAGCAAGGGTTATTAAACATGGTATTCAAAATGCAAACTCTTGTTTGGAAATGCCAAAGTGAGGATCTCCCTGAAAGATGGAGGGTGGATCAGGTGCAGTACTGCTCTAGAATTACCTTTTTTTCTTCTCTGGAGCAAGGTGTACAAGGGCTATTACCTGGCAGTGAAGTGATTAAGAATTTCTTTTTAAATGTGAAAAGGTCTCATTCTTTTTCTTCTGTCTCATCTCTGGATAAAAGCTAAACACTTCCAAATGAGACTTCCCAGTTTGAGAGAGACATGCTCCCTGAAAATGTGTAGACTTAATTTTGGAATTTCACAAGTAGCAGGCAGTTACAAGTGCTTTCTTAAGACAGGAGGCCAGCCTTAAATGTTGTTCTTAAATCAACTCTGCCTATAAATGACATAAAGGCAAGTAACTTCCTTTGCAGGGAGAAGGTGCAAGTGAGACTGTGTTCCTCTTTCTGGTGTGCCTAAACAAGGCAAAATATGTAAGGCAGCCAGACTTGTCAGGCTGCCTAGACCTACCCTTACTGGGGAGATGTTTGGTATAAGCAGACCATGTTTTCAATGTTAGCAGTCTCCTGCTGGTAACCTGTAGCAACATGCATCACCTGTGCATTGCACTGTTTCTTTGCTGTTGTGAATAGAAGAGACTATTTCAGTTGAAAGGAATCTACACCTAATCAAACTGCCTGACCAATTCAGGGCTGACCAAATTAAAGCATATTACTAGAGGCATTGTCAAAATACATCTTCAGCACTGACAGGCTTGGGACACTGACCACCCCTCTAGGAAGCCTGCTGCGGTGTTTGACCACTCTCTCAGTAAAGAAATGCTTCCTAATGTCCAGTCTAAACCTCCCCTGGTGCCGCTTTTGACCATTCCCATACACCCTGCCCCTGGACCCCAGGGAGAAGAGCTCAGCACCTCCCTCTCTGTGTCCCCTCCACAGAAAGCTATAGAAAGCAATGAAGTCATCCCTCAGCCTCCTTTTCACCAAACTAGACAATCCCCAAGTCCTCAGCTGCTCCTCACAGGACATTCATTCCAGCCCATTCACCAGCTTTGTTGCCCTCCTCTGAATGCATTCAAGGACTTTCACCTCCTTCTTCTTAAAATGTGGGTCTTTTGATGCTGCTTGTTGTTTATCTGTACCACAGCAGTGGTAAAACCTGGTTGTGTCTACCAGACCTATGTGCAAAGTGGGCATGGGTGTCTGAAGTGAAAAGACACGCCTGGGAATCACGATTCTCAGGTAATCAGTCTGCAAAGCACACCATACAATCTGTGTGAGGGATAACAAATGCTATTGGGGCAATTTCTGTTGTTTCTACCTGTGGGCTTGAACACAGCGGGAAGGCAGCCTTTTCCTTCCTTTTGGGACTTAGTTTGGAGGGGAGGGGAGGGGAGGGGAGGAGAAGGGAGGGGAAGAGAAGAAAGGGGAAGAGAGGGGAGATGAGGGGAGGGGAAGAGGAGAGGAGGAAACCTGAATACTGGAGGTGAAATGTCTACTTAATTAATACAATCAGGAAGAAAGTAGAGGGAAGGAGACCAAGAGATAAAAGTGGTGGGAAGGTAGAACTAAAGCAGATAATATGACTCTAGACAAGTAAAGTGAAACTGCTGTCAGAACCTTTTTTTTTTTAATCCAAAATAAGATATGGAATGTGGAAAAGGGCAGGAGAGGGAGAAGGCTAGCATTTACTGAATATTTTGGAAACAAACTTTTCCATCAGAGGAATATTTTTTTGACTCTGTAGGAATATATTGATTTCTCCACAACTTGAATCTGATAATTTTTTTTCATCATCTTAATCATCATCATATTTTTTATTTTCATCTTAATTACTGTTAAGAACGGTGTAAGAGAGGTTTTCAAGGCACTGAAGTACTTTGCATAGCCTATATGAAGAAACATTGCATTCCCCCAGCACAGAGTACATGGCATTTTTGGCTAGACCTATTTGAGATATACCTTAATTTAGGTGCCTTTGAGAAATGGGATGTAAAATCCTTTACTAACCCTCTATCAGTGCATTTTGGGAGAGTCCCTCTCTTCCTGCAGGTGGCAATTATTTAACATACAATGCCTAATTCAATGAGCTCCTTCTGGAGGAAGCCTCTGCCATCTCATACAGCAGCGGTGGTTCTGCAGCTGCTTTCACAAACCCTCACCAAGAAAATGACTGGAGGCAAGGCAGAGATGGAGACTTTTTGCAGTTGCTCTCAAAAGGTGGAGGAGGGTCCCAGGCCCCTATTATCAGACAGCAGTGGAGTGTGTGTGCATGCACATGTGAGCACAGGAAATCTTGTTGGCTGAGAAACTGAAATGGCTGACTAGAAGAGGAAATTCTCACCCTTTTCTTTTATATACAATATCACTTGTCTGCAACTCACGCAAGGAAGAATAAAAAGCACCTTCTGTTCTAGGTCATCTTATGGTCTGTGCTTTTTTCATTACAGAAGGAAATCTTGAAAAGAGTGACATTGTAACAGGCATTTCTGTCTTTAAATAACTTTTTCTTGTTGTTGGTACCATAGAGTAACCTTTCCATTGTCACGCAGCACTGCTGACTTTGCCACATTCCCAACTATTTTGTCTCTTCCCTACCCAGTAAGCCAGGCTGATTGCTACGTCTCATTGTGGCTGCCAACTGCGACATGTGAAAAGTCACGCACTAAAACTGTGAGAAACTCCAACAATCCAGTGTGGAATGAAACATTCTACTTCCGAATCCAGAGTCAGGTCAAGGTAAGGATCTAAAGTCATCTGCCTGATGCAGCCTGAAGACTTTGTGTATCTATCTTCTAAACTGTTCCTAGGAATTGTTTAAGGGATGACTCATGATAAAGGACTTTTCAAAACTGTATAACAGCAGAGATAACCAAATTCTTATGTCTGATCAATGCTTCTGCTCAGGAGGGCCAGAAACTGAGCTCAGTACTGAAGTTTTAGAGAAACCAGGGACTTGTATGAGTCAGAGCAAGATAGATTCAGAATCCAGGAGTTAACTAAGTTGTTTTAGAGCTATAGCCAATATAGTATGGTACAGTAATTAAAATGAACCAGGCAAGAATGAATATTCTACTTACAGTACATTTTTGCAAAGGAGGATGATACTTAATTTCTTAACTTTCTTCTCAAGAACATCCTCAACAATATTTCTTACCTAGAGCCAATAATGTCCAGACTGCAGAAACTATAAAAAAACCTTCTCTCTCTTTTTCCAGAATGTGCTGGAGCTGACAGTGTATGATGAGGATTTTGCTACTCCAGATGACCATCTCCTCTGTGCACTCTTTGATACAGCTAAACTTCCGATTGAAAGAACGGTGGTCCTGTACTTTAAGCCTAGCCCAAATGTGAGAACAATTAAACAACTAAAGCAATCAAGAAACCAGTGGAGAGTTTTACAACACTTTAAAAATATTTCTGAACCTGCCATAGATGACTTATCCCAATAATGAGTACTTGAATTGCCATTCAAAATATAAGCACAAAAAATGTAAAAAATGAGAGCCTGAGACACTCTTCCAAATATTTTTATAAATTATTAAAGACCATAAGACTGAAACAGTGTGGTAGGTAGGGGAGCTGTTACTGTGAGCTACCTCTGAGCAAGACCAAGGCTATGCAACTGTTGAAGGCTGAATAATCTGTAATTTTTTTCCCCATGTAATTCATAATCAGTACCACTGCCCCTTTTCTTGTATCTACTTTCACCCCAAAAAGCAAAGATGAAGTTGCCATGCTGTGCATCCCACACTGAAAGGCTGATTCACTCTGTTTCTCAGTTTACCATCTATAAAATGGGGAAAAGAGTCTTGATTCCCTTTGAGATCTAAGGATGAGATCAGCAAAATATCTCACATGTAACTTCTTGCTACCACGTACAAATTGCTTCCAGTAACCAATCTAGGTCATTCACAACCAGCTCATGCAGTTCAACACTGCCTTACGGGAGGTTACACAACACTAACTCTGAATCACTCACTATTACCAGTCTCTGTTTATTAGGTTAAAGTGATGGGTGTAAAATATCTTAAATTTCCAAGATAATAGCAAGTACAGTAAGTCATGGCAGGACAGTGCCAGGAATAGTTGGCAGAAAGAGATAGAATTCAGAATATAAAGGAAGCTACAAATTGTCTTTCTGCAGCAGCTTCATACTAAGAAATAGAAGTACAGGTTGTTTTGATGATGCCTCAAGGAAGGAAGGAGGTGAGGAAGGAATCCTTAAACTATCTGGCTGAAATGTTGATTCAGACCACTCAGTCTGAAATATATATCACAGGCTATGCACTGCAACCAATCACTTCAATATTGCCCATCAGGGACCTGGGTTTAGACAAAGGACAAAGCATTATGTAGCTATTTCATTTAATATCTTGTTCTTGCTTTCAGGCCAAGGAGGAGCTAGAGGTTGAATTCAAATTGGAGTCCGCGTAAGTGATATAGATATTATTTTAAAAATGCAAAAATCATTATATGATAAAGAAACAGTGTTAGAAGTCATGCTTTGTGGTATTTCTGTAAAAATGTGCCAGCCTTCTCCTACATCATTACTGCAGTCCCCAACAACTGACTGATTAGCTTGTTCTGTAGCTTAGCTGCTTTCAAAGACACACCTATCAGTTACCCAGAGAGGTTGTGGATGTCCTGTCCCTAGAAGTGTTCAAGGCCAGGCTGGATGGAACTTTGAGCAACCTGGTCTAGTGGGTGTCCCTGCCCATGGCAGGGCGGTTGGTACTATGTGATATTTAAGGTCTCTTCCAACCCAAACCATTCTATGATTTTTTGATTTGTCTACCTGTGGACACATCAGAAGGCTTTCTGAGTGTGTGAGTATTAATGTCTATCAATTTTTCTTTGCCTGTTTCAGGTTATGTATAGTACAGACTCTTAGTGTTGAACCATTCCGGTTAGGTTTCCAGTGTATCTCTGATTCCTTCAATTTTCCCTTGCAGCACTGTTTGGGACCTAGTAATTCTGTTTTCTTTCTGTCCAACATAATGACAATGTGTTGGAAACTCTAGTGTAAGGCCCTTCCTCCAGCATAGTCAGCCTGCCATCCATTTGAATGAGTATTTTTGTCTCTGTGTTACAACAAGATAAATAAGGCATGGCTCCCTCATACTAGCGGGGAGCCAAGGCCAGAAGTCAAGTCACTCCACACCATCTCCTGACTTCACCTGAATGATCTGGTGATCATTCCCCCCATGTAATTGGTACCTGCTGTCCTGTGCCCCTTTGAAACAAGTTCCCCAAGGAAGTGGTCACATCACCAAGCCCGCCAAAGTGCAAGAAGTGTTTGGACAGTGCACTCAGGCACATGGTGGGATTCTTGGGGCAGTGCAGTGCCAGGAGTTGGACTCAGTGATCCTTGTGGGTCCCTTCCAACTCAGTATATTCTATGATTCTATAATTTACATACCAGCAAATACATATAACTGGATTCCCATCAGGAATATGCTGGTGTATTAGTGTGTTACAGCTGAAATACATTTATTTTACATGTTATGATGAGAAGAATTTGACTGCCTAACTGCAGATTCCATGTTTGGTGATCATGAGATTGAACTGCAAAAAGATAGCCATGATACATATTGCTCAGCTTTGGTACAGAGATGAGTCCCCTCAGAGCAGTGGTCAGTCCAAGCAAGCATGGAAAGGAGCTTGTTACACACCTGCTGGGGTCCTGCTTGGTACATACCTACTGGGGTCTCTCTGTCATTCTTCTAAGAGGGAAGAAAGGGCAACATCCTAGGTAAGGATGAGTGGAATTCATTTGATCTAAAAAATACATGTTTTTCATTTTGTTTCTCAGTTCTGGTCCCCATGAATCCATTGCTACCAACGGAGTGCTGGTGGTATGTGTCTTTCCTAAGATATTTTCCTTAAGTGATTCCTGAACATAAAGGGGAAGGCAGGGTGGGGGTTAGAGAAACCCCTTCTTCCTCTTTCTTCCCTCTTCCTATTTAGATACTTTGAGAATGGAGTATTTAATTTACCTGTTTGCTGGTGGTATCCCATTATTTCCTATTTATTGTATACTTCTACACACCACAGAGTTTTCCTCTTGTACCGGTACTTCAAAATAGGTACTGATGTCTATCAGAGAACAATGGTAAAAATGCTGTGCAGCCACTTATTGACAACCTCTCTTGCCCTTTCCTACACTTGCAGATGAGCCAAGCTCTGTGGGTAAATTCTGCACTAAATATTAACCGATCATAATTGTATTATGTTAAAGAAGAGTGAGTGTCATAAACAAAAAAGAAACCAACACAAAACATTAATAGCAATCCTTCTTCAGAAAGCCCTTCCTCTACTACTGACTCTTGATCTCTCAGCAACACATCTTTCTTCTACATTTTTTTCCCAGTTT
The DNA here is from genome assembly GCF_001604755.1 of Lepidothrix coronata. Taxonomy (NCBI): domain Eukaryota; kingdom Metazoa; phylum Chordata; class Aves; order Passeriformes; family Pipridae; genus Lepidothrix; species Lepidothrix coronata. Next base: position 1,530,301 of record NW_016690181.1, read on the forward strand.
AACCCATTGGATTTATGCTACTATCCTGAAAATGTTCCTGATTTTCTTCCTTTGTAAATTCCTCTCACTGTGTCATTGTCAGTGGAGGATGCATACATCTCCCTCCAAAGCTTTTCCTTTTCCTTAGTGGCTCATGGGAAAAAAGCCCAGAAATGTCAGGAAATCAAGAACTTCAGGTGACTAGACATGGCCGAAAGCTCAGAGATTCATAGCTCTCCATAATGAGAGTGAGATGTGATCTTTCTCACAGATTCCTGCACTCTGTCTTTCACAGTGTCGTGAACTTTGCTGCTTGGAAGTTGAAGTGGCAGAGAAGATGAAGCAAAAATCAAGTAAAGTTATTGTTTTATTATCTATTTATCAATAATTGCATGCTTAGTGATAAGGAGATGCCCCTTTCATATAATGTATTAGTGGAATAAATAGTACTTACAGTATTCAGTGAAGTTAATGCCAGGTAAACACATTAAGTTGTTATAGACTCCAGTGACTGCATCTAGATATATGTCAATTAGGCCTATTAGATCTGCATTAAAGTCGAAATACTGGTTCCATATCACAGTGAGAACATTCAGAGTCACCTTTCTATGAAAATAACATCTGCTTTGCTCCTTTCCCTCTCCTGCCAGCATTCCCTTTAGAGTGCTTCCCACTGGGCAAGGCTTGGTCCAAATTCTATGGCTCTGCTACCTGCACCCCTCTTTTAATCAAGCCAGCACAATTTTCTGGTTAAATCATATTAACATTTCTCACAACCTGTTTTGCTACTTTAGAGAAAGAGCTTTCCCTCACTGTGAAGGGCTCCTTTGAGGGGACACAGGATATCACGCTGGGCCCCAACGGAGTGGTCAACCCATCATGTCCCACCAAGTTCCACTACATCAAGTACGCGGAGCCAACACTGGATGTCATGTTGCCAAAGAAGAGGCGCTACCACCCAGTAAGTTTGAGTGGCCTCAGTGATGGAGTGATTATGAATGTCTCTCAAGGAAGTGGGAGCAGGAAGAGAGGGTAAAACTCATTACTGGTTTTGTCCTAAAGTATGTTGTTTTTCCAGTGGTCCTGTAAGTTCAGTACAGAGACGGGCTCCCCAGTTGTGATGCTGAATTCACTGCCCATGGGAAGGAAAACGACCATTGCAGAGGTAAGTATCACTTCTAGCTGTTGGGAGTAAAAGGTCATGCAAGTAGAAACCATTCCCCATAATGTCCCAGGTAGCTGCTAAGAGCATTCCGATTTTTCTTGGAATCTGAACAAACAGGAGCTTTGTTTCTCCAGATGTTTTCTCCACAGAGGATACTCTTTACTACGCTACTACTCTCCATTATGTGCCAGTAGTGTATATGGAGACCGACAAGGATGTCAGAAAATAAGATGCTTCGTTCAGTACATCTCTCAGCTTACCCAGAAACTCACTGATTCCTCTTTTGCCTAGGGTCCAAACTGAAAGCTGCTCCTTGAGCACAAGCTAGGAAAATGTCAATAAACCTGCCCTTAGACAGCCATGTACTTCAAATGACAATATATTAAAATATACTGAAAATATTAGGCAGAGCATGGATTTTAAAGAACATAATAATTCTTGAATAGGACCATTAAAACACATTCTTGGAACAAAGCACTTTTTTGTCAGTTAATATGAAGATTGCAATAATGATTTTAAGACAGGATGAAGCCTTGGCAGAAGCAAATGCAGACTTGCAATCTCTTCACTGTGAGACTGTGGCCAGCATGTCAAACATATGCTGTGTATTAGAACATAAAGAACAAGAAACACACAAAGAATGGTAATTCGGAATGCTGCAGAAAGCTTACGAGTAACACATGAAATGGGACCTTCTGCATGAGTCTCAGTAACCTCCTATACCAGGATTGTTAATGGTTTCTGCAGCCTGGAGGGATTTGGGATTTGTAGGTAGGGATATTACACTAAGGGTAAGTGAATGCTTTTGGAAATATATGCCGAGAGCTCAGACATTTAACTTTGTGATTGCTAGACTTGTTGGGTTATAAATCAAGCTCTGACCCCAAGACAGAAAGGGAAAAAAGAAATTTCTGTCTTATTAAAATTAAAAAATTACAGTACATGCTCTTGTTTTCCAGGAGAAAAGATTTGACTTAAATGTGACAGCACAAACCTGGTAAGAGATCTCCTATTTTTAAAGACTTGGTTCATAAATTTTGTTATTGTTTTAGCCACATAGAAATGACAGAAGCCAGCACTCTCAGTCTGAAAACTAGAATGAGGTTATAATAAAACATAAAATACATGCACAATATATTATACATAATTAGCCTTAGGAATAAGGTGTTAGTCAATAAACATTGATAAGCATGTGTTTATTTTAGCATTATCCCTCTCCTTCTGACCACAAAATATTGTTTTTGGTCAATGTCAGTCTCTGAAATTCACAAAAAGAACAAAGCACTCTGAAAAACCCAAACAAGAATAGACATCAGTAAACATTTAACTTATTAAGAAATTATGAATTGTTTTTTGCTTAACTGTCAATATTCAGTAGCAACAAACCTTGTATTCTGTTATGTCCAGTTATACTATATAATGATAAGGTAAACAATATGGATTGTGATTTGACATCTATAGATGTGCTCATTAATACTCATCAGTAAACATGAAGATATTTCTTGTAACACACAGAACTGGGCAAACAGATGTTTCTCTGTGTGTGCCTGTTTAAGAAATAAAAGGGGAAAATAAAATAATTTTGAATTCAAACAGTGTTTTCTACAATTTGTTTCAGAAAGGCAAGTGATCAATGACAACAGGAAAACCAGTGTTGTTCCAGGACAGGAAAAACACTTCCTGCTGATTTATTTTACTTTCAGAGAACTTTAAAAAGTTTGTTTGCATCTTGATTTACAATGGAGAAAGGCTTTTGCAGCTCCACCTAACTCAATTCCTCTTGTATGTCTTCATTTACAGATAAAGTTATAATAATCTGGCTGATTTTATCCAAATCTGATGGTGAAGAAAACTCATAAATATATTTCATTACTAGTTTAATTGGAATTATGGACACAGTAGAAGTGATAATTCTGTCACTGAAAGAAAAAGAAAGCCCCTGCCATTTGACAGTGCCTGGCCAGGGCTAGCTGGCCAACCAGGCAGTCCATGGGTAGCTCTGACCTGACCATAACCCTGTATCTTGCCCGTTGATGGCTTGTAGGTGCAGGAGAGGAAGAGCACAAATGCCCAAGAAAATAAACTGCAACAGTGGGGTCTTGAGAAATGACTAACTAAATTTCAGAAGAGACACCAATGAAATCTCCTCTGAGAAATATTGTGCCTTGAGTCAAGGTTGATGTGAAATAGAACTTCCAGCACTGACCTGTGACACAGTTTGTGCAAGTGCGGACACAACAGAGTATCGAGGGTGAAGTGCTGCCCCACTAAACTCAGTGACCCCCTACACTCATCCGGGGGCTGGATGTCACCGAGGTTCCTTCAGCAAGCCAAGTTCCGCAGCCACTGTTCCTAGCGATGCTCACCGCTAGAGGGGGAAGTGTTCCCACTACGGTTATTTAAAAGGAGAATTTTCCTTCGCGTTGGAAATGCCAACATTTGAAAACTGGGATTTATTTTAGATTTAAAATGAGAAAATAACATGTAAAATGGGAATCAATACAATCCCTTTTGACCACTGGAATAGATTTTCTAAACTTGTCACTGTTTTAGTTTTAGAATATTTATTGTAATATTTTGTTGTATTCGTAAGTATTGTACATTGTTTCTTCATCATTTAGTAATAACGGAGTATAATGTCACTAGTTAGGCTTACTAATTGATATGAGTTTCTTAATTTAAAAAAAAATTGAGAATATTCTCTCTTGCTCCTGTCAAGTTGCATCACCCTGTTTGAAGAGAAGGGTGATGTAGTCTATCTTTAGTGAAAGTCCTAAGATTGATGTGAGTGTGTTAATACTTAATATTTATGTCTGGTTTTATTTTAGTAAGTGTTCATGCCACCAAGACCTGGACATGCGCTTTGGGTTTGACTTGTGTTCAGAAGAGAGGGTTTTCCTGAGGAAAAGAAAGAGATATGTAGCAAGTGCCCTCAAAACTGTGTTTCACCTACCACAGGAACTGCAGGATCAAGAGGTACGTTTGTGTTGAGGGGGTAGAACTTGAATCCCTAGTGCCTTCATGTACGCTTCTGAATGAGTGATCAGCAAAATGGGCCACATGCATCTGTTATGCAGGTACCAGGTTGTCTGTATGTCTTAAGTACATTTGCTTGTGCTGCTGAGGTTTGTTATTGCAAGAATCACTAGTTGCAGTAATTTCATCCTTCATTACCGTCAATTTGGAATTTGTCATATTTCAGGTGTGTTCGTTCCTGCCATGCTATGCTATTACTGGCTTGGTTCAGAAAGGCTGAATATATTACACAGCAAAGATTTCTTCCCTTGTTCAAATTTCACCAGTTTGTAGGAGTTTAGGGCAAACATCTCTGAGCGCTTCTTATATCTTGCAGTTTTGAAATTCCTTAAAATAAATATAATTTATTTTAGAGTAACTTCATGATACTGAAGAATAACGGCATTGAAGAGGGTAACTTAACAACAGTGGCTGTGAACAGAGTGCATTTCTTCACGGGATTGGAATGGAGATTTTCATACAGTAGTAGTCAATGTGTGAAATAAGAAAAAAAGTGGTGAAGGAGTGGGAGATGTAGAGAAAATTGTTCCTTCTACAGAAGGGTTTCTTCTTAATAATCTGTGCCCCTGTTTGCCCTAGAGATGGGCAAGAACCCAGATTTGGGTTAATCTCCAAACCCATGTTTATCCAAAGGGAAGCAGCAGTAGCAGTCATTGCTTGGTTTTGGAGTCCATCCTTTGAAAATGCATCTTGGCTCTGTGATCAGGACCTGGGTGGAGTGTGGTGACCAGGCCTCAGTGTAGTTTGGGATGCAATGTTGAATGCTGTTAGTGTGAATGTCCCATCCTCCCTCTGCCCAACAGGTCCCCGTTGTGGCTATCATCACGACAGGTGGAGGACTGAAGTCAATGACAGGATTGTATGGCAGCCTCATGGGACTCAAGAAATTAAATCTCTTGGACTGTATAACATATATCAGTGGGCTGTCCGGCACCACATGGTAAGCCAGCTCAAGCAGGAGGCTTGACCAGGCCGTTTGAGGGTGTCACTGCTGCAGACAGTAGCTTCTAAAAGTGGACAAGATCAGATTTTCTTCAAACGTCATAGAAACAAGCTGTTTCTCAGTAACAGGCCATTAAATATTACCTTGATTTGATGAACTCTTGTTTTTATAAAGAGTTCTTTACTGCACTTATCAACTCCATGTTTGCAGCAGTTAAATGCGCATATGACAACTACACTTGTAAAAGTGTTTTCTAATTAAGTAGTTACTGTGGGTGTAACTGTGGATGACCATAGCATCATGCCTCTTCATTTCTCCACTGATGTCCCAGCTGTTATGGTTCCCATTAACTTCTGAGACTTGTCCTGACTTCTAGCTAGTCATGTGGAAAAAACTGCAGGATAGTGCACACTTATCAGTGCAACCTGCCAGTTTGTAAAAGGACTAGATTCTCCTGGGCAGTGTTATTCCCTGCTCATAGGACCTACAGCTGCCTAATATGTGATTATCTCATGCAAAGGAGGCTGGTAAAATAGAGGATAGTGTTTATAAAGGATAGTGATATCATAAGGTATCATAAGATTAACACTAAGTGAATCAAAGCCAAGAGACAGCAGCTGGTGGCTTCTGCCAGTTCTACTTAAAAAACAGGCCAAGAATATAAAAAACCACACCTTATTCTTCAGGGCCATCTTTAAAAACAGTCACAGAAACTCTAGAGTGTTCATTCTGCTAGATGGAGCAGCAAAAACAGAGTATGTACAAGCAGGAGCGAATCCCTGAATGTAAACCTCTGTTCCTTTTGACTTTTGCTGTCTGTATTATCTTTCTCCAGGACCATGGCCAACTTATACAGAGATGCCTACTGGTCACAGAAGGACCTGGACTCACATATTGGTGAAGCCCAGAAACAAGCAACTAAATGCAAGATGGGCTGTTTCTCTATGGATCGCATGAAGTACTACAACAAGCAGCTTTGTCAGCGGAAAGAAGAGGGATACAGGACATCATTTATAGATCTTTGGGGTCTCATGATTGAGTACTTACTAAATGATGGGGTATGATGTATATTCATTTCAATCATGTGTTTTTCCCTTAGTGGATAGAGAGGAAACTAGTCCATCATTTCAGAGAATGTACCTCAATATATTATCATTCTCCACATTAACCAAATACCAGATTTTATTTCCTTTATTAGTTTACCTAGGGATAAATGCATTCTATATGTTAATAAATTAGGTTGTGGATGCAGCCATTTGAACTCTGGCTGATATTTAATTAGAAGTGAAGGCAATTTCAGGAAGTCTGTCTAAGATGCAAATTAATCGTGCAGAAAGAGTTCAAATACAAGTCTGAAACAACTGGAGTTCTTGGTGAACTGTATCCACTGGCAGGTAACTTGATCTGCAAGTACACTGGAGGCAAGTACATATTTTGCTTTTGCTGAGAAGCACTATTCATATGGTTTAAGTGATACTAATTTTTAGAAGTAATTACAAATTTGCTTTTCTGTAACTGGAAGTGGTTTCTACCCTTACAGTAACAACAGTCCACTCTCTTCTTCCTATCTGGATCACAATTCAAAGATATGTGCTTTGGCAGTTGGAAATTGAAAAAAGGTGAGTGGTTGAGGATTGGGCAGTAGTGTCCTCCAGTGGAGGCAGAAATGCTGCAGTCATTCAACCATTCATTTGTGTTTGTTTATTTATTTTTATATAAGCACATATATAGCATTATATATATGTAAACAGAAAATAAATACATACAGACAGGAACACTTGGTATCAAACAAAAGTATAAGCTAGATAGATGCCTCCCTTTTACTCTCAGCTAGATGAGATCCCCCTCACAATCTAGCCAAACATTCTTCCCTTTGAGCAGTGCTTACTATTGGTGTGTAACCATTAACTTCTCGCTAATCTTCCAAAACTAGCTGCTCTTAAATTTTTCAGTAGTTCATGACATATGTTTTTTATAAA